>NC_091993.1:129815011-130040839 GCF_044704955.1 Pristiophorus japonicus
TCCTTGAAGGTGCTGCCTCTCCCTGGGGTACAGTTCCTGAAGGTGCTAACTCTCCCCGGGGTACAGTCCTTGAAGGTGCTAACTCTCCCTGGGGTACAGTTCCTGAAGGTGCTGACTCTCCCTGGGGTACAGTCCCTGAGGGTGCTGACTCTCCCTGGGGTACAGTTCCTGAAGTTGATGACTCTCCCTGGGGTACAGTCCCTGAAGGTGCTGACTCTCAATGGGGTACAGTTCCTGAAGGTGCTAACTCTCTCGAGGGTACAGTCCCTGAAGGAGCTGACTGCACCTGGGGTACAGTCCCTGAAGGTGCTGACTCTCCCTGGGGTACAGTCACTGAAGGTGCTGACTCTCCCTGGGGTACAGTTCCTGAAGATGCTGACTCTCCCTGGGGAACAGTCCCTGAAGGTGCTGACTCTCCCTGGGGTAAAGTCCCTGAAGGTGCTGACTCTCCCGAGGGTACAGTCCCTGAAGGAGCTGACTCCCCCTGGGGTAAAGTCCCTGAAGGTGCTGACTCTCCCTGGGGTACAGTCCCTGAAGGTGCTGACTCTCCCTGGCGTACAGTCTCTGAAGGTGCTGACTCTCCCTGAGGTACAGGCCCTGAAGGTGCTGACTCTCCCTGGGATCAAATCCCTGAAGGTGCTGACTCTCCCCGGGGTACAGTTCCTGATGCTGCTGACTCTAACTGGGGAACAGTCCCTGAAGGAGCTGACTCCCCCTGGGGTACAGTCGCTGAAGGTGCTGACTCTCCCTGGGGTACAGCTACTGAAGATGCTGACTCTCCCTGGGGAACAGTCCCTGAAGGTGCTGACTCTCCCTGGGGTACAGTTCCTGAAGGTGCTGACTCTCCCTGGGGTACAGTTCCTGAAGGTGCTGACTCTCCCTGAGGGACAGTCCCTAAAGGTGCTGACTCTCCCTGCGATCAAATCCCTGAAGGTGCTGACTCTCCCCGGGGTACAGTTCCTGAAGGAGCTGACTCTCCCCGGGGTACAGTTCATAAAGGTGCTGACTCTCCCCTGGGTACAGTTCCTCAAGGTGTTGATTCTCCCTGGGGTACAGCTCCTGGAGGTGCTGACTCAACCCGGGGTACAGTCCCTGAAGGTGCTGACTCTCCCTGGGGTAAAGTCCCTTGAGGTGCTGACTCTCCCTGGGGTACAGTTCCTGAAGGTGCTGACTCTCCCAAAGGGTACAGTCCCTGAAGGAGCTGAATCTCCCTGAGGGACAGTCCCTGAAGGTGCTGACTCTCCCTGGGGTACAGTTCCTGAAGGTGCTGACACTCCCAAAGGGTACAGTCCCTGAAGGAGCTGACTCTCCCCGGGGTATAGTCCCTGAAGTGGCCGACTCTCCCTGGGGTACAGTTCCTAAAGGTGCTGACTCTCCCTGGGGTACAGTTCCTGAAGGTGCTGACTCTCCCTGGGGGTACTGTCCCTGAAGGAGCTGACTCCCCCTGGGGTACAGTTCCTGAAGGTGCTGACTCTCCCAGGGGTACAGTCCCTGAAGGAGCTGACTCTCCCCGGGGTATAGTCCCTGAAGTGGCCGACTCTCCCTGGGGTACAGTTCCTAAAGGTGCTGACTCTCCCGAGGGTACAGTCCCTGAAAGAGCTGACTCCCCCTGGGCTACAGTCCCTGAAGGTGCTGACTCTCCCTGGGATCAAATCGCTGAAGGTGCTGACTCTCCCCGGGGTACAGTTCCTTAAGGTGCTGACTCTCCCCGGGGTACAGTTCCTGAAGGTGCTGACTCTCTCTGGGGTACAGCTACTGAAGGTACTGAATCTCCCCGGGTACAGTCCCTGAAGGTGTTGACTCTCCCTGGGGTACAGTCCCTGAAGGTGTTGACTCTCCCAAAGGGTACAGTCCCTGAAGGAGCTGAATCTCCCTGGGGTACAGTTCCTGAAGGTGCTGACTCTCCCGAGGGTACAGTCCCTGAAGGAGATGACTCCCCCTGGGCTACAGTCCCTGAAGGTGCTGACTCTCCCTGAGGTACAGTCCCTGAAGGTGCTGACTCTCCCTGGGATCAAATCCCTGAAGGTGCTGACTCTCCCCGGGGTACAGTTCCTTAAGGTGTTGACTCTCCCCGGGGTACAGTCCCTGAAGGTGCTGACTCTCCCTGGGGTACATTCCCTGAAGTTGATGACTGTCCCTGGGGTACAGTCCCTGAAGGTGCTGACTCTCCCCGGGGTACAATACGTGAAGCTGCTGAATCTCCCTGGGGTACATTTCCTGAATGTGCTAACTCTCCCCGGGGTACAGTCCTTGAAGGTGCTAACTCTCCCTGGGGTACAATGCGTGAAGGTGCTGACTCTCCCTGGGGTACAGTCGCTGAAGTTGCTGACTCTCCCTGGGGTATAGTCCCTGAAGATGTTGACTTGCCCCGGGCTACAGTCCCTGAAGGTGCTGAATCTCCCTGGGGTACAGTTACTGAAGGTACTGACTCTCACTGGGGTACAGTCCCTGAAGGTGCTGACTCTCCCTGGGGTACAGTCCCTGAAGATCTTGACTCGCCCCGGGGTACAGAACCTGAAGGTGCTGACTCTCCCTGGGGTACAGTTACTGAAGGTACTGAATCTTCCTGGGGTACAGTCCCTGAAGGTGCTGACTCTCCCCGGGGTACAGTCCCTGAAGATACTGACTCTCCCTGGGGTACAGTCCCTGAAGGTGCTGACTCTACCTGGGATCAAATCCCTGAAGGTGCTGACTCTCCCTGGGGTACAGTTCCTGAAGGTGCTGACTCTCCCCGGGGTACAGTCCCTGAAGGTGCTGACTCTCACTGGGGTACAGTCCCTGAAGGTGCAGACTCTCCCCGGGGTACAGTTCCTGAAGGTGCTGACTCTCCCTGGGGTACAGTTCCTAAAGGTGCTGACTCTCCCGAGGGTACAGTCCCTGAAGGAGCTGACTCTCCCTGGGGTAAAGTCCCTGAAGGTGCTGACTCTCCCTGGGGTACAGTCCCTGAAGGTGCAGACTCTCCCTGGGGTACAGTCCCTGAAGGAGCTGACTCTCCCCGGGGTATAGTCCCTGAAGTGGCTGACTCTCCCTGGGGTACAGTTCCGAAAGGTGCTGACTCTCCCGAGGGTACAGTCCCTGAAGGAGCTGACTCCCCCTGGGCTACAGTCCCTGAAGGTGCTGACTCTCTCTGGGATCAAATCCCTGAAGGTGCTGACTCTCCCCGGGGTGCAGTTCCATAAGGTGCTGACTCTCCCCGGGGTACAGTTCTTGAAGGTGCTGACTCTCTCTGGGGTACAGTTACTGAAGGTACTGACTCTCCCTGGGGTACAGTCCCTGAAGGTGCTGACTCTCCCTGAGGTACAGTCCCTGAAGGTGCTGACTCTCTCTGGGATCAAATCCCTGAAGGTGCTGACTCTCCCCGGGGTGCAGTTCCATAAGGTGCTGACTCTCCCCGGGGTACAGTTCTTGAAGGTGCTGACTCTCTCTGGGGTACAGTTACTGAAGGTACTGACTCTCCCCGGGGTACAGTCCCTGAAGGTGCTGACTCTCCCCGGGGTACAGTCACTGAAGGTGCTGACTATCCCTGGGGTACAGTTCCTCAAGGTGCTGACTCTCCGTGGGTTACATTCCCTGAAGGTGCTGACTCTCCCTGGGGTACAGTCCCTGAAGGTGCTCACTCTCCCTGGGGTGCAGTCCCTGAAGGTGCTCACTCTCTCTGGGGTACAGTTCCTGAAGGTGCTGACTCTCCCAAAGGGTACAGTCCCTGAAGGAGCTGACTCTCCCAGGGGTATAGTCCCTGAAGTGGCCGACTCTCCCTGGGGTACAGTTCCGAAAGGTGCTGACTCTCCCGAGGGTACAGTCACTGAAGGAGCTGACTCCCCCTGGGCTACAGTCCCTGAAGGTGCTGACTCTCCCTGAGGTACAGTCCCTGAAGGTGCTGACTCTCCCTGGGATCAAATCCCTGAAGGTGCTGACTCTCCCCGGGGTACAGTTCCTTAAGGTGCTGACTCTCCCCGGGGTACAGTTCCTGAAGGTGCTGACTCTCTCTGGGGTACAGTTACTGAAGGTACTGACTCTCCCCGGGGTACAGTCCCTGAAGGTGCTGCCTCTCCCTGGGGTACAGTTCCTGAAGGTGCTAAGTCTCCCCGGGGTACAGTCCTTGAAGGTGCTAACTCTCCCTGGGATACAGTTCCTGAAGGTGCTGACTCTCCCTGGGGTACATTTCCTGAAGGTGCTGACTCTCCCTGGGGTACATTCCCTGAAGTTGATGACTGTCCCTGGGGTACAGTCCCTGAAGGTGCTGACTCTCCTTGGGGTACATTCCCTGAAGTTGATGACTGTCCCTGGGGTACAGTCCCTGAAGGTGCTGACTCTCCCTGGGGTACATTCCCTGAAGTTGATGACTGTCCCTGGGGTACAGTCCCTGAAGGTGCTGACTCTCCCCGGGGTACAGTCCCTGAAGATACTGACTCTCCGTGGGGTACAGTCTATGAAGGTGCTGACTCTCCCTGGGGTACAGTTCCTTCAGGTGCTGACTCTCCCCGGGGTACAGTCCCTGGCGGTGCTGACCCTCCCTGAGGTACAGTCCCTGAAGGTGCTGACACTCCCTGGGATCAAATCCCTGAAGGTGCTGACTCTCCCTCGGGTACAGTTCCTGAAGGTGCTGACTCTCCCCGGGGTACAGTTCCTGAAGGTGCTGACTCTCCCTGGGGTGCAGTCCCTGAAGGTGCTGACTCTCTCTGGGGTACAGTTCCTGAAGGTGCTGACTCTCCCAAAGGGTACAGTCCCTGAAGGAGCTGACTCTCCCAGGGGTATAGTCCCTGAAGTGGCCGACTCTCCCTGGGGTACAGTTCCTAAAGGTGCTGACTCTCCCTGGGGTAGAGTCCCTGAAGGTGCTGACTCTCCCTGGGGTACAGTTACTGAAGATACTGCCTCTCCCTGGGGTACAGTCACTGAAGGTGCTGACTGTCCCTGGGGTACAGTTCCTCAAGGTGCTGACTCTCCGTGGGTTACATTCCCTGAAGGTGCTGACTCTCCCTGGGGTACAGTCCCTGAAGGTGCTCACTCTCCCTGGGGTACAGTCACTGAAGGTGCTGACTCTCCCTAGGGTACAGTCCTTGAAGGTGCTGCCTCTCCCTGGGGTACAGTTCCTGAAGGTGCTAACTCTCCCCGGGGTACAGTCCTTGAAGGTGCTAACTCTCCCTGGGGTACAGTTCCTGAAGGTGCTGACTCTCCCTGGGGTACAGTCCCTGAGGGTGCTGACTCTCCCTGGGGTACAGTTCCTGAAGTTGATGACTCTCCCTGGGGTACAGTCCCTGAAGGTGCTGACTCTCAATGGGGTACAGTTCCTGAAGGTGCTAACTCTCTCGAGGGTACAGTCCCTGAAGGAGCTGACTGCACCTGGGGTACAGTCCCTGAAGGTGCTGACTCTCCCTGAGGGACAGTCCCTGAAGGTGCTGACTCTCCCCGGGGTACAGTTCCTGAAGGTGCTGACTCTCCCCGGGGTACAGTTCCTGAAGGTGCTGACTCTCCCCGGGGTACAGTCCCTGAAGGTGTTGACTCTCCCTGGGGTACAGTTCCTGGAGGTGCTGACTCAACCCGGGGTACAGTCCCTGAAGGTGCTGACTCTCCCTGGGGTGCAGTCCCTGAAGGTGGTGACTCTCTCTGGGGTACAGTTCCTGAAGGTGCTGACTCTCCCAAAGGGTACAGTCCCTGAAGGAGCTGACTCTCCCCGGGGTATAGTCCCTGAAGTGGCCGACTCTCCCTGGGGTACAGTTCCTAAAGGTGCTGACTCTCCCGAGGGTACAGTCCCTGAAGGAGCTGACTCCCCCTGGGCTACAGTCCCTGAAGGTGCTGACTCTCCCTGAGGTACAGTCCCTGAAGGTGCTGACTCTCCCTGGGATCAAATCCCTGAAGGTGTTGACTCTCCCCGGGGTACAGTTCCTTAAGGTGCTGACTCTCCCCGGGGTACAGTTCCTGAAGGTGCTGACTCTCTCTGGGGTACAGTTACTGAAGGTACTGACTCTCCCCGGGGTACAGTCCCTGAAGGTGTTGACTCTCCCTGGCGTACAGTTCCTGGAGGTGCTGACTCAACCCGGGGTACAGTCCCTGAAGGTGCTAACTCTCCCTGGGGTGCAGTCCCTGAAGGTGCTGACTCTCTCTGGGGTACAGTTCCTGAAGGTGCTGACTCTCCCAAAGGGTACAGTCCCTGAAGGAGCTGACTCTCCCAGGGGTATAGTCCCTGAAGTGGCCGACTCTCCCTGGGGTACAGTTCCTAAAGGTGCTGACTCTCCCGAGGGTACAGTCCCTGAAGGAGCTGACTCCCCCTGGGCTACAGTCCCTGAAGGTGCTGACTCTCCCTGAGGTACAGTCCCTGAAGGTGCTGACTCTCCCTGGGATCAAATCCCTGAAGGTGCTGACTCTCCCCGGGGTACAGTTCCTGAAGGTGCTGACTCTCCCCGGGGTACAGTTCCTGAAGGTGCTGACTCTCTCTGGGGTACAGTTACTGAAGGTACTGACTCTCCCCGGGGTACAGTCCTTGAAGGTGCCAACTCTCCCTGGGATACAGTTCCTGAAGGTGCTGACTCTCACTGGGGTACAGTCCCTGAGGGTGCTGACTCTCCCTGGGGTAAATTTCCTGAAGTTGATGACACTCCCTGGGGTATAGACCCTGAAGGTGCTGGCTCTCCCTGGGGTACAGTTCCTGAAGGTGCTGACTCTCTCGAGGGTACATTCCCTGAAGGAGCTGACTCCACCTGGGGTACAGTCCCTGAAGGTGCTGATTCTCCCTGAGGTACAGTCCCTGAAGGTGCTGACTCTCCCTGGGATCAAATCCCTGAAGGTGCTGACTCTCCCCGGGGTACAGTTCCTTAAGGTGCTGACTCTCCCCGGGGTACAGTTCTTGAAGGTGCTGACTCTCTCTGGGGTACAGTTACTGAAGGTACTGACTCTCTCCGGGGTACAGTCCCTGAAGGTGCTGACTCTCCCTGGGGTACATTCCCTGAAGTTGATGACTGTCCCTGGGGTACAGTCCCTGAAGGTGCTGACTCTCCCCGGGGTACAGTCCCTGAAGATACTGACTCTCCCTGGGGTACAGTCCCTGAAGGTGCTGACTCTCCCTGGTGTACAGTTCCTTCAGGTGCTGACTCTCCCCGGGGTACAGTCCCTGGCGGTGCTGACCCTCCCTGAGGTACAGTCCCCGAAGGTGCTGACTCTCCCTGGGATCAAATCCCTGAAGGTGCTGACTCTCCCTCGGGTACAGTTCTTGAAGGTGCTGACTCTCCCCGGGGTACAGTTCCTGAAGGTGCTGACTCTCCCTGGGGTACATTTCCTGGAGGTGCTGACTCACCCCGCGGCACAGACCCTGAAGGTGCTGACTCTCCCTGGGGTAGAGTCCCTGAAGGTGCTGACTCTCCCTGGGGTATAGTTACTGAAGATACTGCCTCTCCCTGGGGTACAGTCACTGAAGGTGCTGACTGTCCCTGGGGTACAGTTCCTCAAGGTGCTGACTCTCCGTGGGTTACATTCCCTGAAGGTGCAGACTCTCCCTGGGGTACAGTCCCTGAAGGTGCTCACTCTCCCTGGGGTACAGTCACTGAAGGTGCTGACTCTCCCTAGGGTACAGTCCTTGAAGGTGCTGCCTCTCCCTGGGGTACAGTTCCTGAAGGTGCTAACTCACCCGGGGTACAGTCCTTGAAGGTGCTAACTCTCCCTGGGGTACAGTTCCTGAAGGTGCTGACTCTCCCTGGGGTACAGTCCCTGAGGGTGCTAACTCTCCCTGGGGTACAGTCCCTGAAGGTGCTGACTCTCCCTGGGGTACAGTTCCTGAAGGTGCTAACTCTCTCGAGGGTACAGTCCCTGAAGGAGCTGACTGCACCTGGGGTACAGTCCCTGAAGGTGCTGACTCTCCCTGAGGGACAGTCCCTGAAGGTGCTGACTCTCCATGGGATCAAATCCCTGAAGGTGCTGACTCTCCCCGGGGTACAGTTCCTGAAGGTGCTGACTCTCCCCGGGGTACAGTCCCTGAAGGTGTTGACTCTCCCTGGGGTACAGTTCCTGGAGGTGCTGACTCAACCCGGGGTACAGTCCCTGAACGTGCTGACTCTCCCTGGGGTGCAGTCCCTGAAGGTGCTGACTCTCTCTGGGGTACTGTTCCTGAAGGTGCTGACTCTCCCAAAGGGTACAGTCCCTGAAGGAGCTGACTCTCCCCGGGGTATAGTCCCTGAAGTGGCCGACTCTCCCTGGGGTACAGTTCCTAAAGGTGCTGACTCTCCCGAGGGTACAGTCCCTGAAGGAGCTGACTCCCCCTGGGCTACAGTCCCTGAAGGTGCTGACTCTCCCTGGGGTACAGTTACTGAAGATACTGCCTCTCCCTGGGGTACAGTCACTGAAGGTGCTGACTGTCCCTGGGGTACAGTTCCTCAAGGTGCTGACTCTCCGTGGGTTACATTCCCTGAAGGTGCTGACTCTCCCTGGGGTACAGTCCCTGAAGGTGCTCACTCTCCCTGGGGTACAGTCACTGAAGGTGCTGACTCTCCCTAGGGTACAGTCCTTGAAGGTGCTGCCTCTCCCTGGGGTACAGTTCCTGAAGGTGCTAACTCACCCGGGGTACAGTCCTTGAAGGTGCTAACTCTCCCTGGGGTACAGTTCCTGAAGGTGCTGACTCTCCCTGGGGTACAGTCCCTGAGGGTGCTGACTCTCCCTGGGGTACATTCCCTGAAGTTGATGACTGTCCCTGGGGTACAGTCCCTGAAGGTGCTGACTCTCCCTGGGGTACATTTCCTGAAGGTGCTGACTCTCCCTGGGGTACATTCCCTGAAGTTGATGACTGTCCCTGGGGTACAGTCCCTGAAGGTGCTGACTCTCCCTGGGGTACATTCCCTGAAGTTCATGACTGTCCCTGGGGTACAGTCCCTGAAGGTGCTGACTCTCCCTGGGGTACATTCCCTGAAGTTGATGACTGTCCCTGGGGTACAGTCCCTGAAGGTGCTGACTCTCACCGGGGTACAGTCCCTGAAGATACTGACTCTCCCTGGGGTACAGTCCCTGAAGGTGCTGACTCTCCCTGGGGTACAGTTCCTTCAGGTGCTGACTCTCCCCGGGGTACAGTCCCTGGCGGTGCTGACCCTCCCTGAGGTACAGTCTCTGAAGGTGCTGACACTCCCTGGGATCAAATCCCTGAAGGTGCTGACTCTCCCTCGGGTACAGTTCCTGAAGGTGCTGACTCTCCCCGGGGTACAGTTCCTGAAGGTGCTGACTCTCCCTGGGGTACATTTCCTGGAGGTGCTGACTCACCCCGCGGCACAGACCCTGAAGGTGCTGACTCTCCCTGGGGTAGAGTCCCTGAAGGTGCTGACTCTCCCTGGGGTACAGTTACTGAAGATACTGCCTCTCCCTGGGGTACAGTCACTGAAGGTGCTGACTGTCCCTGGGGTACAGTTCCTCAAGGTGCTGACTCTCCGTGGGTTACATTCCCTGAAGGTGCTGACTCTCCCTGGGGTACAGTCCCTGAAGGTGCTCACTCTCCCTGGGGTACAGTCACTGAAGGTGCTGACTCTCCCTAGGGTACAGTCCTTGAAGGTGCTGCCTCTCCCTGGGGTACAGTTCCTGAAGGTGCAAACTCTCCCCGGGGTACAGTCCTTGAAGGTGCTAACTCTCCCTGGGGTACAGTTCCTGAAGGTGCTGACTCTCCCTGGGGTACAGTCCCTGAGGGTGCTGACTCTCCCTGGGGTACAGTTCCTGAAGTTGATGACTCTCCCTGGGGTACAGTCCCTGAAGGTGCTGACTCTCAATGGGGTACAGTTCCTGAAGGTGCTAACTCTCTCGAGGGTACAGTCCCTGAAGGAGCTGACTGCACCTGGGGTACAGTCCCTGAAGGTGCTGACTCTCCCTGAGGGACAGTCCCTGAAGGTGCTGACTCTCCATGGGATCAAATCCCTGAAGGTGCTGACTCTCCCCGGGGTACAGTTCCTGAAGGTGCTGACTCTCCCCGGGGTACAGTCCCTGAAGGTGTTGACTCTCCCTGGGGTACAGTTCCTGGAGGTGCTGACTCAACCCGGGGTACAGTCCCTGAAGGTGCTGACTCTCCCTGGGGTGCAGTCCCTGAAGGTGCTGACTCTCTCTGGGGTACAGTTCCTGAAGGTGCTGACTCTCCCAAAGGGTACAGTCCCTGAAGGAGCTGACTCTCCCCGGGGTATAGTCCCTGAAGTGGCCGACTCTCCCTGGGGTACAGTTCCTAAAGGTGCTGACTCTCCCGAGGGTACAGTCCCTGAAGGAGCTGACTCCCCCTGGGCTACAGTCCCTGAAGGTGCTGACTCTCCCTGAGGTACAGTCCCTGAAGGTGCTGACTCTCCCTGGGATCAAATCCCTGAAGGTGTTGACGCTCCCCGGGGTACAGATCCTTAAGGTGCTGACTCTCCCCGGGGTACAGTTCCTGAAGGTGCTGACTCTCTCTGGGGTACAGTTACTGAAGGTACTGACTCTCCCCCGGGTACAGTCCCTGAAGGTGCTGCCTCTCCCTGGGGTACAGTTCCTGAAGGTGCTAACTCTCCCCGGGGTACAGTCCTTGAAGGTGCTAACTCTCCCTGGGATACAGTCCCTGGCGGTGCTGACCCTCCCTGAGGTACAGTCCCTGAAGGTGCTGACTCTCCCTGGGGTACAGTTCCTGAAGGTGCTGACTCTCCCCGGGGTACAGTTCCTGAAGGTGCTGACTCTCCCTGGGGTACAGTTCCTGAAGTTGATGACTCTCCCTGGGGTACAGTCCCTGAAGGTGCTGACTCTCCCTGGGGTACAGTTCCTGAAGGTGCTAACTCTCTCGAGGATACAGTCCCTGAAGGAGCTGACTCCACCTGGGGTACAGTCCCTGAAGGTGCTGACTCTCCCTGAGGGACAGTCCCTGAAGGTGCTGACTCTCCATGGGATCAAATCCCTGAAGGTGCTGACTCTCCCCGGGGTACAGTTCCTGAAGGTGCTGACTCTCCCCGAGGTACAGTTCCTGAAGGTGCTGACTCTCCCCGGGGTACAGTCCCTGAAGGTGTTGACTCTCCCTGGGATACAGTTCCTGGAGGTGCTGACTCAACCCGGGGTACAGTCCCTGAAAGTGCTGACTCTCCCTGGGGTAAAGTCCCTGAAGGTGGTGACTCTCCCTGGGGTACAGTCCCTGAAGGTGCTGACTCTCCCTGGGGTACAGTCCCTGAAGGAGCTGACTCTCCCCAGGGTATAGTCCCTGAAGTGGCCGACTCTCCCTCGGGTACAGTTCCTAAAGGTGCTGACTCTCCCGAGGGTACAGTCCCTGAAGGAGCTGACTCCCCCTGGGCTACAGTCCCTGAAGGTGCTGACTCTCCCTGAGGTACAGTCCCTGAAGGTGCTGACTCTCCCCGGGATCAAATCCCTGAAGGTGCTGACTCTCCCCGGGGTGCAGTTCCTGAAGGTGCTGACTCTCCCCGGGGTACAGTTCTTGAAGGTGCTGACTCTCTCTGGGGTACAGTTACTGAAGGTACTGACTTTCAACGGGGTACAGTCCCTGAAGGTGCTGACTCTCCCCGGGGTACAGTCTCTGAAGATGCTGACTATCCCTGGGGTACAGTTCCTCAAGGTGCTGACTCTCCGTGGGTTACATTCCCTGAAGGTGCTGACTCTCCCTGGGGTACAGTCCCTGAAGGTGCTCACTCTCCCTGGGGTACAGTCACTGAAGGTGCTGAATCTCCCTAGGGTACAGTCCCTGAAGGTGCTGCCTCTCCCTGGCGTACAGTTCCTGAAGGTGCTAACTCTCCCCGGGGTACAGTTCCTGAAGGTGTTGACTCTCCCTGGGGTACAGTCCCTGAAGGTGCTGACTCTCCATGGGATCAAATCCCTGAAGGTGCTGACTCTCCCCGGGGTACAGTTCCTGAAGGTGCTGACTCTCCCCGGGGTACAGTTCCTGAAGGTGTTGACTCTCCCTGGGGTACAGTTCCTGGAGGTGCTGACTCAACCCGGGGTACAGTCCCTGAAGGTGCTGACTCTCCCTGGGGTGCAGTCCCTGAAGGTGCTGACTCTCTCTGGGGTACAGTTCCTGAAGGTGCTGACTCTCCCAAAGGGTACAGTCCCTGAAGGAGCTGACTCTCCCCGGGGTATAGTCCCTGAAGTGGCCGACTCTCCCTGGGGTACAGTTCCTAAAGGTGCTGACTCTCCCGAGGGTACAGTCCCTGAAGGAGCTGACTCCCCCTGGGCTACAGTCCCTGAAGGTGCTGAATCCACCTGGGGTACAGTCCCTGAAGGTGCTGACTCTCCCTGAGGGACAGTCCCTGAAGGTGCTGACTCTCCACGGGATCAAATCCCTGAAGGTGCTGACTCTCCCCGGGGTACAGTTCCTGAAGGTGCTGACTCTCCCCGGGGTACAGTCCCTGAAGGTGTTGACTCTCCCTGGGGTACAGTTCCTGGAGGTGCTGACTCAACCCGGGGTACAGTCCCTGAAAGAGCTGACTCTCCCTGGGGTAAAGTCCCTGAAGGTGCTGACTCTCCCTGGGGTACAGTCCCTGAAGGTGCTGACTCTCCCTGGGGTACAGTTCCTGAAGGTGCTGACTCTCCCTGGGGTACAGTTCCTGAAGGTGCTGACTCTCCCAAAGGGTACAGTCCCTGAAGGAGCTGACTCTCCCCGGGGTATAGTCCCTGAAGTGGCCGACTCTCCCTGGGGTACAGTTCCTAAAGGTGCTGACTCTCCCGAGGGTACAGTCCCTGAAGGAGCTGACTCCCCCTGGGCTACAGTCCCTGAAGGTGCTGACTCTCCCTGAGGTACAGTCCCTGAAGGTGCTGACTCTCCCTGGGATCAAATCCCTGAAGGTGCTGACTCTCCCCGGGGTACAGTTCCTGAAGGTGCTGACTCTCCCCGGGGTACAGTTCCTGAAGGTGCTGACTATCTCTGGGGTACAGTTACTGAAGGTACTGACTCTCCCCGGGGTACAGTCCCTGAAGGTGCTGACTCTCCCTTGGGTACAGTCCCTGAAGTTGATGACTGTCCCTGGGGTACAGTCCCTGAAGGTGCTGACTCTCCCCGGGGTGCAGTTCCTCAAAGTGCTGACTGTCCCTGGGGTACAGTCCCTGAAGGTGTTGACTCTCCCCGGGGTACAATACGTGAAGCTGCTGAATCTCCATGGGGTACATTTCCTGAAGGTGCTAACTCTCCCCGGGGTACAGTCCTTAAAGGTGCTAACTCTCCCTGGGATACAGTTCCTGAAGGTGCTGACTCTCCCTGGGGTACAGTCCCTGAGGGTGCTGACTCTCCCTGGGGTACATTTCCTGAAGTTGATGACACTCCCTGGGGTATAGTCCCTGAAGGTGCTGACTCTCCCTGGGGTACAGTCCCTGAAGGAGCTGACTCCACCTGGGGTACAGTCCCTGAAGATGCTGACTCTCCCCGGGGTACAGTTCCTGAAGGTGCTGACTCTCCCCGGGGTACAGTTCCTGGAGGTGCTGACTCACCCCGCGGCACAGACCCTGAAAGTGCTGACACTCCCTGGGGTAGAGTCCCTGAAGGTGCTGACTCTCCCTGGGGTACAATCCCTGAAGGTGCTGACTCTCCCTGGGGTACAGTTACTGAAGATACTGACTCTCCCAGGGGTACAGTCCCTGATGGTGCTGCCTCTCCCTGGGGTACAGTCACTGAAGGTGCTGACTGTCCCTGGGGTACAGTTCCTGAAGGTGCTGACTCTCCCTGGGGTACAGTCCCTGAGGGTGCTGACTCTCCCTGGGGTACAGTTCCTGAAGTTGATGACTCTCCCTGGGGTACAGTCCCTGAAGGTGCTGACTCTCCCTGGGGTACAGTTCCTGAAGGTGCTAACTCTCTCGAGGATACAGTCCCTGAAGGAGCTGACTCCACCTGGGGTACAGTCCCTGAAGGTGCTGACTCTCCCTGAGGGACAGTCCCTGAAGGTGCTGACTCTCCATGGGATCAAATCCCTGAAGGTGCTGACTCTCCCCGGGGTACAGTTCCTGAAGGTGCTGACTCTCCCCGAGGTACAGTTCCTGAAGGTGCTGACTCTCCCCGGGGTACAGTCCCTGAAGGTGTTGACTCTCCCTGGGATACAGTTCCTGGAGGTGCTGACTCAACCCGGGGTACAGTCCCTGAAAGTGCTGACTCTCCCTGGGGTAAAGTCCCTGAAGGTGCTGACTCTCCCTGGGGTACAGTCCCTGAAGGTGCTGACTCTCCCTGGGGTACAGTCCCTGAAGGAGCTGACTCTCCCCGGGGTATAGTCCCTGAAGTGGCCGACTCTCCCTCGGGTACAGTTCCTAAAGGTGCTGACTCTCCCGAGGGTACAGTCCCTGAAGGAGCTGACTCCCCCTGGGCTACAGTCCCTGAAGGTGCTGACTCTCCCTGAGGTACAGTCCCTGAAGGTGCTGACTCTCTCTGGGATCAAATCCCTGAAGGTGCTGACTCTCCCCGGGGTGCAGTTCCATAAGGTGCTGACTCTCCCCGGGGTACAGTTCTTGAAGGTGCTGACTCTCTCTGGGGTACAGTTACTGAAGGTACTGACTCTCAACGGGGTACAGTCCCTGAAGGTGCTGACTCTCCCCGGGGTACAGTCACTGAAGGTGCTGACTATCCCTGGGGTACAGTTCCTCAAGGTGAAGACTCTCCGTGGGTTACATTCCCTGAAGGTGCTGACTCTCCCTGTGGTACAGTCCCTGAAGGTGCTCAATCTCCCTGGGGTACAGTCACTGAAGGTGCTGAATCTCCCTGGGGTACAGTCCCTGAAGGTGCTGCCTCTCCCTGGGGTACAGTTCCTGAAGGTGCTAACTCTCCCCGGGGTACAGTTCCTGAAGGTGTTGACTCTCCCTGGGGTACAGTCCCTGAAGGTGCTGACTCTCCATGGGATCAAATCCCTGAAGGTGCTGACTCTCCCCGGGGTACAGTTCCTGAAGGTGCTGACTCTCCCCGGGGTACAGTTCCTGAAGGTGTTGACTCTCCCTGGGGTACAGTTCCTGGAGGTGCTGACTCAACCCGGGGTACAGTCCCTGAAGGTGCTGACTCTCCCTGGGGTGCAGTCCCTGAAGGTGCTGACTCTCTCTGGGGTACAGTTCCTGAAGGTGCTGACTCTCCCAAAGGGTACAGTCCCTGAAGGAGCTGACTCTCCCCGGGGTATAGTCCCTGAAGTGGCCGACTCTCCCTGGGGTACAGTTCCTAAAGGTGCTGACTCTCCCGAGGGTACAGTCCCTGAAGGAGCTGACTCCCCCTGGGCTACAGTCCCTGAAGGTGCTGACTCTCCCTGAGGTACAGTCCCTGAAGGTGCTGACTCTCCCTGGGATCAAATCCCGGAAGGTGCTGACTCTCCCCGGGGTACAGTTCCTTAAGGTGCTGACTCTCCCCGGGGTACAGTTCCTGAAGGTGCTGACTCTCTCTGGGGTACAGTTACTGAAGGTACTGACTCTCCCCGGGGTACAGTCCCTGAAGGTGCTGCCTCTCCCTGGGGTACAGTTCCTGAAGGTGCTAAGTCTCCCCGTGGTACAGTCCTTGAAGGTGCTAACTCTCCCTGGGATACAGTTCCTGAAGGTGCTGACTCTCCCTGGGGTACAGTCCCTGAGGGTGCTGACTCTCCCTGGGGTACAATTCCTGAAGTTGATGACACTCCCTGGGGTATAGTCCCTGAAGGTGCTGACTCTCCCTGGGATACAGTCCCTGAAGGAGTTGAATCCACCTGGGGTACAGTCCCTGAAGGTGCTGACTCTCCCTGAGGGACAGTCCCTGAAGGTGCTGACTCTCCACGGGATCAAATCCCTGAAGGTGCTGACTCTCCCCGGGGTACAGTTCCTGAAGGTGCTGACTCTCCCCGGGGTACAGTTCCTGAAGGTGCTGACTCTCCCCGGGGTACAGTCCCTGAAGGTGTTGACTCTCCCTGGGGTACAGTTCCTGGAGGTGCTGACTCAACCCGGGGTACAGTCCCTGAAAGAGCTGACTCTCCCTGGGGTAAAGTCCCTGAAGGTGCTGACTCTCCCTGGGGTACAGTCCCTGAAGGTGCTGACTCTCCCTGGGGTACAGTTCCTGAAGGTGCTGACTCTCCCTGGGGTACAGTTCCTGAAGGTGCTGACTCTCCCAAAGGGTACAGTCCCTGAAGGAGCTGACTCTCCCCGGGGTATAGTCCCTGAAGTGGCCGACTCTCCCTGGGGTACAGTTCCTAAAGGTGCTGACTCTCCCGAGGGTACAGTCCCTGAAGGAGCTGACTCCCCCTGGGCTACAGTCCCTGAAGGTGCTGACTCTCCCTGAGGTACAGTCCCTGAAGGTGCTGACTCTCCCTGGGATCAAATCCCTGAAGGTGCTGACTCTCCCCGGGGTACAGTTCCTGAAGGTGCTGACTCTCCCCGGGGTACAGTTCCTGAAGGTGCTGACTATCTCTGGGGTACAGTTACTGAAGGTACTGACTCTCCCCGGGGTACAGTCCCTGAAGGTGCTGACTCTCCCTTGGGTACAGTCCCTGAAGTTGATGACTGTCCCTGGGGTACAGTCCCTGAAGGTGCTGACTCTCCCCGGGGTGCAGTTCCTCAAAGTGCTGACTGTCCCTGGGGTACAGTCCCTGAAGGTGTTGACTCTCCCCGGGGTACAATACGTGAAGCTGCTGAATCTCCATGGGGTACATTTCCTGAAGGTGCTAACTCTCCCCGGGGTACAGTCCTTGAAGGTGCTAACTCTCCCTGGGATACAGTTCCTGAAGGTGCTGACTCTCCCTGGGGTACAGTCCCTGAGGGTGCTGACTCTCCCTGGGGTACATTTCCTGAAGTTGATGACACTCCCTGGGGTATAGTCCCTGAAGGTGCTGACTCTCCCTGGGATACAGTCCCTGAAGGAGCTGAATCCACCTGGGGTACAGTCCCTGAAGGTGCTGACTCTCCCTGAGGGACAGTCCCTGAAGGTGCTGACTCTCCACGGGATCAAATCCCTGAAGGTGCTGACTCTCCCCGGGGTACAGTTCCTGAAGGTGCTGACTCTCCCCGGGGTACAGTTCCTGAAGGTGCTGACTCTCCCCGGGGTACAGTCCCTGAAGGTGTTGACTCTCCCTGGGGTACAGTTCCTGGAGGTGCTGACTCAACCCGGGGTACAGTCCCTGAAAGAGCTGACTCTCCCTGGGGTAAAGTCCCTGAAGGTGCTGACTCTCCCTGGGGTACAGTCCCTGAAGGTGCTGACTCTCCCTGGGGTACAGTTCCTGAAGGTGCTGACTCTCCCTGGGGTACAGTTCCTGAAGGTGCTGACTCTCCCAAAGGGTACAGTCCCTGAAGGAGCTGACTCTCCCCGGGGTATAGTCCCTGAAGTGGCCGACTCTCCCTGGGGTACAGTTCCTAAAGGTGCTGACTCTCCCGAGGGTACAGTCCCTGAAGGAGCTGACTCCCCCTGGGCTACAGTCCCTGAAGGTGCTGACTCTCCCTGAGGTACAGTCCCTGAAGGTGCTGACTCTCCCTGGGATCAAATCCCTGAAGGTGCTGACTCTCCCCGGGGTACAGTTCCTGAAGGTGCTGACTCTCCCCGGGGTACAGTTCCTGAAGGTGCTGACTATCTCTGGGGTACAGTTACTGAAGGTACTGACTCTCCCCGGGGTACAGTCCCTGAAGGTGCTGACTCTCCCTTGGGTACAGTCCCTGAAGTTGATGACTGTCCCTGGAGTACAGTCCCTGAAGGTGCTGACTCTCCCCGGGGTGCAGTTCCTCAAAGTGCTGACTGTCCCTGGGGTACACTCCCTGAAGGTGCTGACTCTCCCTGGGGTACAGTTCCTTCAGGTGCTGACTCTCCCCGGGGTACAGTCCCTGGCGGTGCTGACCCTCCCTGAGGTACAGTCCCTGAAGGTGCTGACTCTCCCTGGGGTACAGTTCCTGAAGGTGCTGACTCTCCCCGGGGTACAGTTCCTGAAGGTGCTGACTCTCCCTGGGGTACAGTTCCTGGAGGTGCTGACTCACCCCGCGGCACAGACCCTGAAGGTGCTGACTCTCCCTGGGGTAGAGTCCCTGAAGGTGCTGACTCTCCCTGGGGTACAATCCCTGAAGGTGCTGACTCTCCCTGGGGTACAGTTACTGAAGATACTGACTCTCCCAGGGGTACAGTCCCTGATGGTGCTGCCTCTCCCTGGGGTACAGTCACTGAAGGTGCTGACTGTCCCTGGGGTACAGTTCCTGAAGGTGCTGAATCTCCCTGGGGTACAGTCCCTGAGGGTGCTGACTCTCCCTGGGGTACAGTTCCTGAAGTTGATGACTCTCCCTGGGGTACAGTCCCTGAAGGTGCTGACTCTCCCTGGGGTAAAGTTCCTGAAGATGCTAACTCTCTCGAGGATACAGTCCCTGAAGGAGCTGACTCCACCTGGGGTACAGTCCCTGAAGGTGCTGACTCTCCCTGAGGGACAGTCCCTGAAGGTGCTGACTCTCCATGGGATCAAATCCCTGAAGGTGCTGACTCTCCCCGGGATACAGTTCCTGAAGGTGCTGACTCTCCCCGAGGTACAGTTCCTGAAGGTGCTGACTCTCCCCGGGGTACAGTCCCTGAAGGTGTTGACTCTCCCTGGGATACAGTTCCTGGAGGTGCTGACTCAACCCGGGGTACAGTCCCTGAAAGTGCTGACTCTCCCTGGGGTAAAGTCCCTGAAGGTGCTGACTCTCCCTGGGGTACAGTCCCTGAAGGTGCTGACTCTCCCTGGGGTAGAGTCCCTGAAGGTGCTGACTCTCCCTGGGGTACAATCCCTGAAGGTGCTGACTCTCCCTGGGGTACAGTTACTGAAGATACTGACTCTCCCAGGGGTACAGTCCCTGATGGTGCTGCCTCTCCCTGGGGTACAGTCACTGAAGGTGCTGCCTGTCCCTGGGGTACAATCCCTGAAGGTGCTGACTCTCCCTGGGGTACAGTTACTGAAGATACTGACTCTCCCAGGGGTACAGTCCCTGATGGTGCTGCCTCTCCCTGGGGTACAGTCACTGAAGGTGCTGCCTGTCCCTGGGGTACAGTTCCTGAAGGTGCTGACTCTCCCTGGGGTACAGTCCCTGAGGGTGCTGACTCTCCCTGGGGTACAGTTCCTGAAGTTGATGACTCTCCCTGGGGTACAGTCCCTGAAGGTGCTGACTCTCCCTGGGGTACAGTTCCTGAAGGTGCTAACTCTCTCGAGGATACAGTCCCTGAAGGAGCTGACTCCACCTGGGGTACAGTCCCTGAAGGTGCTGACTCTCCCTGAGGGACAGTCCCTGAAGGTGCTGACTCTCCATGGGATCAAATCCCTGAAGGTGCTGACTCTCCCCGGGGTACAGTTCCTGAAGGTGCTGACTCTCCCCGAGGTACAGTTCCTGAAGGTGCTGACTCTCCCCGGGGTACAGTCCCTGAAGGTGTTGACTCTCCCTGGGATACAGTTCCTGGAGGTGCTGACTCAACCCGGGGTACAGTCCCTGAAAGTGCTGACTCTCCCTGGGGTAAAGTCCCTGAAGGTGCTGACTCTCCCTGGGGTACAGTCCCTGAAGGTGCTGACTCTCCCTGGGGTACAGTCCCTGAAGGAGCTGACTCTCCCCGGGGTATAGTCCCTGAAGTGGCCGACTCTCCCTCGGGTACAGTTCCTAAAGGTGCTGAATCTCCCGAGGGTACAGTCCCTGAAGGAGCTGACTCCCCCTGGGCTACAGTCCCTGAAGGTGCTGACTCTCCCTGAGGTACAGTCCCTGAAGGTGCTGACTCTCTCTGGGATCAAATCCCTGAAGGTGCTGACTCTCCCCGGGGTGCAGTTCCATAAGGTGCTGACTCTCCCCGGGGTACAGTTCTTGAAGGTGCTGACTCTCTCTGGGGTACAGTTACTGAAGGTACTGACTCTCCCCGGGGTACAGTCCCTGAAGGTGCTGACTCTCCCCGGGGTACAGTCACTGAAGGTGCTGAATCTCCCTAGGGTACAGTCCCTGAAGGTGCTGCCTCTCCCTGGGGTACAGTTCCTGAAGGTGCTAACTCTCCCCGGGGTACAGTTCCTGAAGGTGTTGACTCTCCCTGGGGTACATTCCCTGAAGGTGCTGACTCTCCATGGGATCAAATCCCTGAAGGTGCTGACTCTCCCCGGGGTACAGTTCCTGAAGGTGCTGACTCTCCCCGGGGTACAGTTCCTGAAGGTGTTGACTCTCCCTGGGGTACAGTTCCTGGAGGTGCTGACTCAACCCGGGGTTAAGTCCCTGAAGGTGCTGACTCTCCCTGGGGTGCAGTCCCTGAAGGTGCTGACTCTCTCTGGGGTACAGTTCCTGAAGGTGCTGACTCTCCCAAAGGGTACAGTCCCTGAAGGAGCTGACTCTCCCCGGGGTATAGTCCCTGAAGTGGCCGACTCTCCCTGGGGTACAGTTCCTAAAGGTGCTGACTCTCCCGAGGGTACAGTCCCTGAAGGAGCTGACTCCCCCTGGGCTACAGTCCCTGAATGTGCTGACTCTCCCTGAGGTACAGTCCCTGAAGGTGCTGACTCTCCCTGGGATCAAATCCCTGAAGGTGCTGACTCTCCCCGGGGTACAGTTCCTTAAGGTGCTGACTCTCCCCGGTGTACAGTTCCTGAAGGTGCTGACTCTCTCTGGGGTACAGTTACTGAAGGTACTGACTCTCCCCGGGGTACAGTCCCTGAAGGTGCTGCCTCTCCCTGGGGTACAGTTCCTGAAGGTGCTAACTCTCCCCGGGGTACAGTCCTTGAAGGTGCTAACTCTCCCTGGGATACAGTTCCTGAAGGTGCTGACTCTCCCTGGGGTACAGTCCCTGAGGGTGCTGACTCTACCTGGGGTACATTTCCTGAAGTTGATGACACTCCCTGGGGTATAGTCCCTGAAGGTGCTGACTCTCCCTGGGGTACAGTCCCTGAAGGAGCTGACTCCACCTGGGGTACAGTCCCTGAAGGTGCTGACTCTCCCTGAGGGACAGTCCCTGAAGGTGCTGACTCTCCACGGGATCAAATCCCTGAAGGTGCTGACTCTCCCCGGGGTACAGTTCCTGAAGGTGCTGACTCTCCCCGGGGTACAGTTCCTGAAGGTGCTGACTCTCCCCGGGGTACAGTCCCTGAAGGTGTTGACTCTCCCTGGGGTACAGTTCCTGGAGGTGCTGACTCAACCCGGGGTACAGTCCCTGAAAGAGCTGACTCTCCCTGGGGTAAAGTCCCTGAAGGTGCTGACTCTCCCTGGGGTACAGTCCCTGAAGGTGCTGACTCTCCCTGGGGTACAGTTCCTGAAGGTGCTGACTCTCCCTGGGGTACAGTCCCTGAAGGAGCTGACTCTCCCCGGGGTATAGTCCCTGAAGTGGCCGACTCTCCCTGGGGTACAGTTCCTAAAGGTGCTGACTCTCCCGAGGGTACAGTCCCTGAAGGAGCTGACTCCCCCTGGGCTACAGTCCCTGAAGGTGCTGACTCTCCCTGAGGTACAGTCCCTGAAGGTGCTGACTCTCCCTGGAATCAAATCCCTGAAGGTGCTGACTCTCCCCGGGGTACAGTTCCTGAAGGTGCTGACTCTCCCCGGGGTACAGTTCCTGAAGGTGCTGACTATCTCTGGGGTACAGTTACTGAAGGTACTGACTCTCCCCGGGGTACAGTCCCTGAAGGTGCTGACTCTCCCTTGGGTACAGTCCCTGAAGTTGATGACTGTCCCTGGGGTACAGTCCCTGAAGGTGCTGACTCTCCCCGGGGTGCAGTTCCTCAAAGTGCTGACTGTCCCTGGGGTACAGTCCCTGAAGGTGCTGACTCTCCCCGGGGTACAATACGTGAAGCTGCTGAATCTCCATGGGGTACATTTCCTGAAGGTGCTAGCTCTCCCCGGGGTAGAGTCCTTGAAAGTGCTAACTCTCCCTGGGGTACAATGCGTGAAGGTGCTGACTCTCCCTGGGGTACAGTCGCTGAAGTTGCTGACTCTCCCTGGGGTATAGTCCCTGAAGGTGCTGACTCTCCCTGGGGCACAGTCACTGAAGGTGCTGACTCTCCCTCGGGTACAGTCCCTGAAGGTGCTGACTCTCTCTGGGGTACAGTTACTGAAGATACTGACTCTCCCAGGGATACAGTCCCTAAAGGTGCTGCCTCTCTCTCGGGTACAGTCACTGAAGGTTCTGACTCTCCCTGGGATCAAATCCCTGAAGGTGCTGACTCTCCCCGGGGTACAGTTCCTTAAGGTGCTGACTCTCCCCGGGTTACAGTTCCTGAAGGTGCTGACTCTCTCTGGGGTTCAGTTACTGAAGGTACTGACTCTCCCCGGGGTACAGTCCCTGAAGGTGCTGACTCTCCCTGGGGTACCGTCCCTGAAGTTGATGACTGTCCCTGGAGTACAGTCCCTGAAGGTGCTGACTCTCCCCGGGGTACAATACGTGAAGCTGCTGAATCTCCCTGGG
Organism: Pristiophorus japonicus; assembly: GCF_044704955.1. Classification (NCBI taxonomy): domain Eukaryota; kingdom Metazoa; phylum Chordata; class Chondrichthyes; family Pristiophoridae; genus Pristiophorus; species Pristiophorus japonicus. The sequence continues at coordinate 129,837,261 of NC_091993.1, forward strand.
GTACATTTCCTGAATGTGCTAACTCTCCCCGGGGTACAGTCCTTGAAGGTGCTAACTCTCCCTGGGGTACAATGCGTGAAGGTGCTGACTCTCCCTGGGATATAGTCGCTGAAGTTGCTGACTCTCCCTGGGGTATAGTCCCTGAAGATGTTGACTCGCCTCGGGCTACAGTCCCTGAAGGTGCTGACTCTCCCTGGGCTACAGTTACTGAAGGTTCTGACTCTCCCTGGGGTACAGTCCCTGAAGGTGCTGACTCTCCCTGGGGTACAGTCCCTGAAGATCTTGACTCGCCCCGGGGTACAGACCCTGAAGGTGCTGACTCTCCCTGGGGTACAGTCGCTGAAGGTGCTGACCCTCCCTGAGGTACAGTCCCTGAAGGTGCTGACTCTCCCTGGGATCAAATCCCTGAAGGTGCTGACTCTCCCTGGGGTACAGTTCCTGAAGGTGCTGACTCTCCCCGGGGTACAGTTCCTGAAGGTGCTGACTCTCCCTGGGGTACAGTTCCTGGAGGTGCTGACTCACCCCGGTGTACAGACCATGAAGGTGCTGACTCTCCCTGGGGTACAGTTACTGAAGATACTGACTCTCCCAGGGGTACAGTCCCTGAAGGTGCTGCCTCTCCCTGGGGTACAGTCACTGAAGGTGCTGACTGTCCCTGGGGTACAGTTCCTCAAGGTGCTGACTCTCCGTGGGTTACATTCCCTGAAGGTGCTGACTCTCCCTGGGGTAAAGTCCCTGAAGGTGCTCACCCTCCCTGGGGTACAGTCACTGAAGGTGCTGACTCTCCCAAGGGTACAGTCCCTGAAGGTGATGCCTCTCCCTGGGGTACAGTTCCTGAAGGTGCTAACTCTCCCCGGGGTACAGTCCTTGAAGGTGCTAACTCTCCCTGGGGTACAGTTCCTGAAGGTGCTGACTCTCCCTGGGGTACAGTCCCTGAGGGTGCTGACTCTCCCTGGAGTACAGTTCCTGAAGTTGATGACTCTCCCTGGGGAACAGTCCCTGAGGGTGCTGACTCTCCCTTGGGTACAGTTCCTGAATGTGCTAACTCTCCCTGGGGTACAGTTCCTGAAGGTGCTGACTCTCCCCGGGTACAGTCCTTGAAGGTGCTGACTCTCCCTGGTGCACAGTCCCTGAAGTTGCTGACTCTCCCTGGGGTACAGTTCCTGAAGGTACTGACTCTCCCTGCGGTACAGTCTATGAAGGTGCTGACTCTCCCATGGGTACAGTCCCTGAAGGTGCTGACACTCCCTGGGGGTACTGTCCCTGAAGGAACTGACTCCCCCTGGGGTACATTCCCTGAAGGAGCTGATTCTCCCCGGGGTACAATCCCTGAAGGTGCTGACTCTCCCTGGGGTACAGTCCCTGAAGGTGTTGACACTCCCTGGGGTACTGTCCCTGAAGGTGCTGACTCTCTTTGGGGAGAGTGCCTGAGGGTGCTGACTCTCTCTGGGGTAGAATGCTTGAAGGTGCTGACTCTCCCTGGATACATTCACTGAAGGTGCTGACTCTCCCTGGGGTACAGTCCCTGAAGGTTCTGAATCTCTCTGGGGTCGAATGCTTGAAGGTGCTGACACTCCCTGGATACATTCACTGAAGGTGCTGACTCTCCCTGGGGTACAGTCCCTGAAGCTGAATCTCCACGGGGTACAGTCCCTGAAAGTGCTGACTCTCCCGGGGTACAGTCCCTGAAGGTGCTGACTCTCCCTGGGATCAAGTCTCTGAAGGTGCTGACTCTACCTGGGGTACAGTTCCTGAAGGTGCTTACTCTCCCCGGGGTACAGTCCTTGAAGGTGCTGACTCTCCCTGGGGTACAATGCGTGAAGGTGCTAACTCTCCCGAGAGTACAGTTGCTGAAGGAGCTGACTCTCCCTGGGGTACAGTTACTGAAGGTACTGACTCTCCCTGGGGTACAGTCCATGAAGGTGCTGACTCTCCCTGGGATCAAGTCTCTGAAGGTGCTGACTCTACCTGGGGTACAGTTACTGAAGGTACTGACTCTCCCTGGGGTACAGTCCATGAAGGTGCTGACTCTCCCAGGCGTACAGTCCCTGAAAATGTTGACTCTCCCTGGGGTACTGTCCCCGAAGGTGCTGACTCTCCCCGGGTACAGTCCCTAGAGGGCTGTCTCTCCCTGTGGAACAGTTCCTGAAGTTGCTGACTCTCACTGGGATACAGTCCCTGAAGGTGCTGTCTCTCCCTGGGGTACAGTCCCTGAAGGTGCTTACTCTCGCTGGGATCAAGCCCCTGAATGTGCTGACTCTCCCTGGGATCAAGTCGCTGAAAGTGCTGACCGTCGCTGGGGTACTGTCCCTGAAGGTGCTGATTCTCCCTGGGGTCCAGGTCCTCAAGGTGCTGGCTCTCCCTGGGGTACAGTCCCTGAAGGTACTGACTCTCCCTGGGGTACAGTCCCTGAAGGTGCTGACTCTCCCAGGGGTACAGTTCCTTCAGGTGCTGACTCTTCCCGGGGTACAGTCCCTGAAGGTGCTGACTCTCCCTCGGGTACAGTCCCTGAAGGTGCTGACTCTCTCTGGGGTACAGTTACTGAAGATACTGACTCTCCCAGGGGTACAGTCCCTGAAGGTGCTGCCTCTCCGTGGGGTACAGTCACTGAAGGTTCTGACAGTCCCTGGGGTACAGTTCCTCAAGGTGTTGACTCTCCGTGGGGTACAGTTCCTGAAGGTGCTGACTCTCCCTGGGGTACAGTCCCTGAAGGTGCTGCCTCTCCCCGGGGTACAGTTCCTGAAGGTGCTGACTCTCCCCGGGGTACAGTCCCTGAAGGTGCTGACTCTCTCTGGGGTACAGTTCCTGAAGGTGCTGACTCTCCCAAAGGGTACAGTCCCTGAAGGAGCTGACTCTCCCCGGGGTATAGTCCCTGAAGTGGCCGACTCTCCCTGGGGTACAGTTCCTAAAGGTGCTGAGTCTCCCGAGGGTACAGTCCCTGAAGGAGCTGACTCCCCCTGGGCTACAGTCCCTGAAGGTGCTGACTTTCCCTGAGGTACAGTCCCTGAAGGTGCTGACTCTCCCTGGGATCAAATCCCTGAAGGTGCTGACTCTCCCCGGGGTACAGTTCCTTAAGGTGCTGGCTCTCCCCGGGGTACAGTTCCTGAAGGTGCTGACTCTCTCTGGGGTATAGTTACTGAAGGTACTGACTCTCCCCGGGGTACAGTCCCTGAAGGTGCTGCCTCTCCCTGGGGTACAGTTCCTGAAGGTGCTAACTCTCCCCGGGGTACAGTCCTTGAAGGTGCTAACTCTCCCTGGGATACAGTTCCTGAAGGTGCTGACTCTCCCTGGGGTACAGTCCCTGAGGGTGCTGACTCTCCCTGGGCTACATTTCCTGAAGTTGATGACAATCCCTGGGGTACAGTCCCTGAAGATGCTGACTCTCCCTGGGGTACAGTCCCTGAAGGAGCTGACTCCACCTGGGGTACAGTCCCTGAAGGTGCTGACTCTCCCTGAGGGACAGTCCCTGAAGGTGCTGACTCTCCACGGGATCAAATCCCTTAAGGTGCTGACTCTCCCCGGGGTACAGTTCCTGAAGGTGCTGACTCTCCCCGGGGTACAGTTCCTGAAGGTGCTGACTCTCCCCGGGGTACAGTCCCTGAAGGTGTTGACTCTCCCTGGGGTACAGTTCCTGGAGGTGCTGACTCAACCCGGGGTACAGTTCCTGAAAGAGCTGACTCTCCCTGGGGTAAAGTCCCTGAAGGTGCTGACTCTCCCTGGGGTACAGTCCCTGAAGGTGCTGACTCTCCCTGGGGTACAGTTCCTGAAGGTGCTGACTCTCCCTGGGGTACAGTTCCTGAAGGTGCTGACTCTCCCAAAGGGTACAGTCCCTGAAGGAGCTGACTCTCCCCGGGGTATAGTCCCTGAAGTGGCCGACTCTCCCTGGGGTACAGTTCCTAAAGGTGCTGACTCTCCCGAGGGTACAGTCCCTGAAGGAGCTGACTCCCCCTGGGCTACAGTCCCTGAAGGTGCTGACTCTCCCTGAGGTACAGTCCCTGAAGGTGCTGACTCTCCCTGGGATCAAATCCCTGAAGGTGCTGACTCTCCCCGGGGTACAGTTCCTGAAGGTGCTGACTCTCCCCGGGGTACAGTTCCTGAAGGTGCTGACTATCTCTGGGGTACAGTTACTGAAGGTACTGACTCTCCCCGGGGTACAGTCCCTGAAGGTGCTGACTCTCCCTTGGGTACAGTCCCTGAAGTTGATGACTGTCCCTGGGGTACAGTCCCTGAAGGTGCTGACTCTCCCCGGGGTGCAGTTCCTCAAAGTGCTGACTGTCCCTGGGGTACAGTCCCTGAAGGTGCTGACTCTCCCCGGGGTACAATACGTGAAGCTGCTGAATCTCCATGGGGTACATTTCCTGAAGGTGCTAGCTCTCCCCGGGGTAGAGTCCTTGAAAGTGCTAACTCTCCCTGGGGTACAATGCGTGAAGGTGCTGACTCTCCCTGGGGTACAGTCGCTGAAGTTGCTGACTCTCCCTGGGGTACAGTCCCTGAAGGTGCTGACTCTCCCTGGGGCACAGTCACTGAAGGTGCTGACTCTCCCTCGGGTACAGTCCCTGAAGGTGCTGACTCTCTCTGGGGTACAGTTACTGAAGATACTGACTCTCCCAGGGATACAGTCCCTAAAGGTGCTGCCTCTCTCTCGGGTACAGTCACTGAAGGTTCTGACTCTCCCTGGGATCAAATCCCTGAAGGTGCTGACTCTCCCCAGGGTACAGTTCCTTAAGGTGCTGACTCTCCCCGGGTTACAGTTCCTGAAGGTGCTGACTCTCTCTGGGGTTCAGTTACTGAAGGTACTGACTCTCCCCGGGGTACAGTCCCTGAAGGTGCTGACTCTCCCTGGGGTACCGTCCCTGAAGTTGATGACTGTCCCTGGAGTACAGTCCCTGAAGGTGCTGACTCTCCCCGGGGTACAATACGTGAAGCTGCTGAATCTCCCTGGGGTACATTTCCTGAATGTGCTAACTCTCCCCGGGGTACAGTCCTTGAAGGTGCTAACTCTCCCTGGGGTACAATGCGTGAAGGTACTGACTCTCCCTGGGATATAGTCGCTGAAGTTGCTGACTCTCCCTGGGGTATAGTCCCTGAAGATGTTGACTCGCCCCGGGCTACAGTCCCTGAAGGTGCTGACTCTCCCTGGGCTACAGTTACTGAAGGTTCTGACTCTCCCTGGGGTACAGTCCCTGAAGGTGCTGACTCTCCCTGGGGTACAGTCCCTGAAGATCTTGACTCGCCCCGGGGTACAGACCCTGAAGGTGCTGACTCTCCCTGGGGTACAGTCGCTGAAGGTGCTGACCCTCCCTGAGGTACAGTCCCTGAAGGTGCTGACTCTCCCTGGGATCAAATCCCTGAAGGTGCTGACTCTCCCTGGGGTACAGTTCCTGAAGGTGCTGACTCTCCCCGGGGTACAGTTCCTGAAGGTGCTGACTCTCCCTGGGGTACACTCCCTGAAGGTGCTGACTCTCCCTGGGGTACAGTTACTGAAGATACTGACTCTCCCAGGGGTACAGTCCCTGAAGGTGCTGCCTCTCCCTGGGGTACAGTCACTGAAGGTGCTGACTGTCCCTGGGGTACAGTTCCTCAAGGTGCTGACTCTCCGTGGGTTACATTCCCTGAAGGTGCTGACTCTCCCTGGGGTAAAGTCCCTGAAGGTGCTCACCCTCCCTGGGGTACAGTCACTGAAGGTGCTGACTCTCCCAAGGGTACAGTCCCTGAAGGTGATGCCTCTCCCTGGGGTACAGTTCCTGAAGGTGCTAACTCTCCCCGGGGTACAGTCCTTGAAGGTGCTAACTCTCCCTGGGGTACAGTTCCTGAAGGTGCTGACTCTCCCTGGGGTACAGTCCCTGAGGGTGCTGACTCTCCCTGGAGTACAGTTCCTGAAGTTGATGACTCTCCCTGGGGAACAGTCCCTGAGGGTGCTGACTCTCCCTTGGGTACAGTTCCTGAATGTGCTAACTCTCCCTGGGGTACAGTTCCTGAAGGTGCTGACTCTCCCCGGGTACAGTCCTTGAAGGTGCTGACTCTCCCTGGTGCACAGTCCCTGAAGTTGCTGACTCTCCCTGGGGTACAGTTCCTGAAGGTACTGACTCTCCCTGCGGTACAGTCTATGAAGGTGCTGACACTCCCATGGGTACAGTCCCTGAAGGTGCTGACACTCCCTGGGGGTACTGTCCCTGAAGGAACTGACTCCCCCTGGGGTACATTCCCTGAAGGTGCTATCTCCCCCGGGGGTACAGTCCCTGAAGGAGCTGATTCTCCCCGGGGTACAATCCCTGAAGGTGCTGACTCTCCCTGGGGTACAGTCCCTGAAGGTGTTGACACTCCCTGGGGTACTGTCCCTGAAGGTGCTGACTCTCTTTGGGGAGAGTGCCTGAGGGTGCTGACTCTCTCTGGGGTAGAATGCTTGAAGGTGCTGACTCTCCCTGGAAACATTCACTGAAGGTGCTGACTCTCCCTGGGGTACAGTCCCTGAAGGTTCTGAATCTCTCTGGGGTCGAATGCTTGAAGGTGCTGACACTCCCTGGATACATTCACTGAAGGTGCTGACTCTCCCTGGGGTACAGTCCCTGAAGCTGAATCTCCACGGGGTAAAGTCCCTGAAAGTGCTGACTCTCCCGGGGTACAGTCCCTGAAGGTGCTGACTCTCCCTGGGATCAAGTCTCTGAAGGTGCTGACTCTACCTGGGGTACAGTTCCTGAAGGTGCTTACTCTCCCCGGGGTACAGTCCTTGAAGGTGCTGACTCTCCCTGGGGTACAATGCGTGAAGGTGCTAACTCTCCCGAGAGTACAGTTGCTGAAGGAGCTGACTCTCCCTGGGGTACAGTTACTGAAGGTACTGACTCTCCCTGGGGTACAGTCCATGAAGGTGCTGACTCTCCCTGGGATCAAGTCTCTGAAGGTGCTGACTCTACCTGGGGTACAGTTACTGAAGGTACTGACTCTCCCTGGGGTACAGTCCATGAAGGTGCTGACTCTCCCAGGCGTACAGTCCCTGAAAATGTTGACTCTCCCTGGGGTACTGTCCCCGAAGGTGCTGACTCTCCCCGGGTACAGTCCCTAGAGGGCTGTCTCTCCCCGTGGAACAGTTCCTGAAGTTGCTGACTCTCACTGGGGTACAGTCCCTGAAGGTGCTGTCTCTCCCTGGGGTACAGTCCCTGAAGGTGCTTACTCTCGCTGGGATCAAGCCCCTGAATGTGCTGACTCTCCCTGGGATCAAGTCGCTGAAAGTGCTGACCGTCGCTGGGGTACTGTCCCTGAAGGTGCTGACTCTCCCTGGGGTCCAGTTCCTCAAGGTGCTGACTCTCCCTGGGGTACAGTCCCTGAAGGTACTGACTCTCCCTGGGGTACAGTCCCTGAAGGTGCTGACTCTCCCAGGGGTACAGTTCCTTCAGGTGCTGACTCTTCCCGGGTACAGTCCCTGAAGGTGCTGACTCTCCCTCGGGTACAGTCCCTGAAGGTGCTGACTCTCTCTGGGGTACAGTTACTGAAGATACTGACTCTCCCAGGGGTACAGTCCCTGAAGGTGCTGCCTCTCCGTGGGGTACAGTCACTGAAGGTTCTGACAGTCCCTGGGGTACAGTTCCTCAAGGTGTTGACTCTCCGTGGGGTACAGTCCCTGAAGGTGCTGACTCTCCCTGGGGTACAGTCCCTGAAGGTGCTGCCTCTCCCCGGAGTACAGTTCCTGAAGGTGCTGACTCTCCCCGGGGTACAGTCCCTGAAGGTGCTGACTCTCTCTGGGGTACAGTTCCTGAAGGTGCTGACTCTCCCAAAGGGTACAGTCCCTGAAGGAGCTGACTCTCCCCGGGGTATAGTCCCTGAAGTGGCCGACTCTCCCTGGGGTACAGTTCCTAAAGGTGCTGAGTCTCCCGAGGGTACAGTCCCTGAAGGAGCTGACTCCCCCTGGGCTACAGTCCCTGAAGGTGCTGACTTTCCCTGAGGTACAGTCCCTGAAGGTGCTGACTCTCCCTGGGATCAAATCCCTGAAGGTGCTGACTCTCCCCGGGGTACAGTTCCTTAAGGTGCTGGCTCTCCCCGGGGTACAGTTCCTGAAGGTGCTGACTCTCTCTGGGGTATAGTTACTGAAGGTACTGACTCTCCCCGGGGTACAGTCCCTGAAGGTGCTGCCTCTCCCTGGGGTACAGTTCCTGAAGGTGCTAACTCTCCCCGGGGTACAGTCCTTGAAGGTGCTAACTCTCCCTGGGATACAGTTCCTGAAAGTGCTGACTCTCCCTGGGGTACAGTCCCTGAGGGTGCTGACTCTCCCTGGGCTACATTTCCTGAAGTTGATGACACTCCCTGGGGTACAGTCCCTGAAGATGCTGACTCTCCCTGGGGTACAGTCCCTGAAGGTGCTGACTCTCCCTGAGGGACAGTCCCTGAAGCAGCTGAATTTCCATGGGATCAAATCCCTGAAGGTGCTGACTCTCCCCTGGGTACAATTCCTGAAGGTGCTGACTCTCCCCGGGGTACAGTTCCTGAAGGTGCTGACTCTCCCCGGGGTACAGTCCCTGAAGGTGTTGACTCTCCCTGGGGTACAGTTCCTGGAGGTGCTGACTCAACCCGGGGTACAGTCACTGAAAGTGCTGACTCTCCCTGGGGTAAAGTCCCTGAAGGTGCTGACTATCCCTGGGGTACAGTCCCTGAAGGTGCTGACTCTCCCTGGGGTACAGTTCCTGAAGGTGCTGACTCTCCCTGGGGGTACTGTCCCTGAAGGAGCTGACTCCCCCTGGGGTACATTCCCTGAAGGTGCTATCTCCCCCTGGGGTACAGTCCCTGAAGGAGCTGATTCTCCCCGGGGTACAATCCCTGAAGGTGCTGACTCTCCCAGGGGTACAGTCCCTGAAGGAGCTGACTCTCCCCGGGGTATAGTCCCTGAAGTGGCCGACTCTCCCTGGGGTACAGTTCCTAAAGGTGCTGACTCTCCCGAGGGTACAGTCCCTGAAGGAGCTGACTCCCCCTGGGCTACAGTCCCTGAAGGTGCTGACTCTCCCTGAGGTACAGTCCCTGAAGGTGCTGACTCTCCCTGGGATCAAATTCCTGAAGGTGCTGACTCTCCCCGGGGTACAGTTCCTGAAGGTGCTGACTCTCCCCGGGGTACAGTTCCTGAAGGTGCTGACTATCTCTGGGGTACAGTTACTGAAGGTACTGACTCTCCCCGGGGTACAGTCCCTGAAGGTGCTGACTCTCCCTTGGGTACAGTCCCTGAAGTTGATGACTGTCCCTGGGGTACAGTCCCTGAAGGTGCTGACTCTCCCCGGGGTACAATACGTGAAGCTGCTGAATCTCCCTGGGGTACATTTCCTGAAGGTGCTAGCTATCCCCGGGGTACAGTCCTTGAAGGTGCTGACTCTCCCTGGGGTATAGTCCCTGAAGATGTTGACTCTCCCCGGGGTACAGTCCCTGAAGGTACTGACTCTCCCTGGGGTACAGTTCCTAAAGGTGCAGACTCTCCCGAGGGTACAGTCCCTGAAGGAGCTGTCTCCCCCTGGGCTACAGTCCCTGAAGGTGCTGACTCTCCCTGAGGTACAGTCCCTGAAGGTGCTGACTCTCCCTGGGATCAAATCCCTGAAGGTGCTGACTCTCCCCGGGGTACAGTTCCTTAAGGTGCTGACTCTCACCGGGGTACAGTTCCTGAAGGTGCTGACTCTCCCCGGGGTACAGTTCCTGAAGATGCTGACTCTCCCCGGGGTACAGTTCCTGAAGGTGCTGACTCTCCCTGGGGTAGAGTCCCTGAAGGTGCTGACTCTCCCTGGGGTACAATCCCTGAAGGTGCTGACTCTCCCTGGGGTACAGTTACTGAAGATACTGACTCTCCCAGGGGTACAGTCCCTGATGGTGCTGCCTCTCCCTGGGGTACAGTCACTGAAGGTGCTGACTGTCCCTGGGGTACAGTTCCTCAAGGTGCTGACTCTCCGTGGATTACATTCCCTGAAGGTGCTGACTCTCCCTGGGGTACAGTCCCTGAAGGTGCTCACTCTCCCTGGGGTACAGTCACTGAAGGTGCTGACTCTCCCTAGGGTACAGTCCTTGAAGGTGCTGCCTCTCCCTGGGGTACAGTCCCTGAAGGTGCTGACTCTCCATGGGGTACAGACCCTGAAGGTGCTGACTCTCCCTGGGGTACAGTTCCTGAAGTTGCTGACACTCCCTGGGGGTACTGACCCCGAAGGTGCTGACTCTCCCCGGTACAGTCCCTAGAGGGCTGACTCTCCCCGTGGAACAGTTCCTGAAGTTGCTGAGTCTCCCTGGGGTACAGTCCCTGAAGGTGCTGACTCTCCCTGGGGTACTGTCCCTGAAGGTGCTGACTCTCCCTGGGGTACATTTCCTCAAGGTGCTGGTTATCCCCGGGGTACTGTCCCTGAAGATGCTGACACTCCCCAGGTACAGTCTCTGAATGTGCTGACTCTCCCCGGGTTACAGTACCTGAAGGTGCTGACTCTCCCTGTGGTACATTCCTGAAGGTGCTGACTCTCCCCGGGGTACAGTCCCTGAAGGTGCTGCATCTGCCCGGGGTACAGTCCCTGAAGGTGCTGACTCTCCCTGGGGTACAGTCCCTGAAGGTGCTGACTCTCTCTGGGGTACAGTCCCTGAAGGTGCTGGCTCTCCCCGGGGTACAGTTCCTGAAGGTGCTGACTCTCCCTGAGGTACAGTTCCTGAAGGTGCTGACTCACCCCGGGGTACAGTCCCTGAAGGTGCTGACTCTCCCTGGGGTACTGTTCCTGAAGGTGCTGGCTCTCCCCGGGGTACAGTTCCTGAAGGTGCTGACTCTCCCTGAGGTACAGTTCCTGAAGGTGCTGACTCACCCCGGGGTACAGTCCCTGAAGGTGCTGACTCACCCTGGGGTACAGTTCCTCAAGGTGCTGATTATCTCCGGGGTACTGTCCCTGAAGGTGCTGACTCTCCCCAGGTACAGTCCCTGAAGGTGCTGACTCTCCCTGGGTTACAGTCCCTGAAGGTGCTGACTCTCTCTGGGGTACATTCCTGAAGGTGCTGACTCTCCCCGGGGTACAGTCCCTGAGCGTGCTTACTCTCCCCGGGGTACAGTCCTTGAAGGTGCTGACTCTCCCTGGGATACAATGCGTGAAGGTGCTAACTCTCCCTCGGGTACAGTCCCTGAAGGTGCTGACTCTCCCTGGGGTACAGTTACTGAAGGTACTGACTCTCCCTGGGGTACATTTCCTGAAGGTGCTGACACTCCCTGGAGGTACTGTCCCCGAAGGTGCTGACTCTCCCCCGGTATAGTCTCTAGAGGGCTGGCTCTCTCCGCGTTACAGTCCATGAAGGTGCTGACTCTCCCCCGGTATGGTCCCTAGAGGGCTGGCTCTCCCCGCGTTACAGTCCATGAAGGTGCTGACTCTCCCTGGGGTACATTCCTGAAGGTGCTGACTCTCCCCGGGGTACAGTCCCTGAAGGTGCTGCCTCTGCCCGGGGTACAGTCTCTGAAGGTGCTGACTCTCCATGGGGTACATTCCCTGAAGGTGCTGACTCTCTCTGGGGTAGAGTCCCTGAAGGTGCTGACTCTCCCTGGGGTACAGATCCTGAAGTTGCTGAATCTCCCCGGGGTACAGTTCCTGAAGGTGCTGACTGTCGCTGGGTTACAGTCCCGGAAGGTGCTGACTCTCCCTGGGGTACAGTCCTTGAAGGTGCTGACTCTCCCTGGGGTACAGTCCCTGAAGGTGCTGACTCTCCCTGGGGTACAGTCCCTGAAGGTGCTGACTCTCCCCGGGGTACAGTCTCTGAAGATGCTGAGTCTCCCCGGGGTACAGTTCCTGAAGGTGCTGACTCTCCCTGAGATAAAGTCCCTGAAGGTGCTGACTCTCCCTGAGATAAAGTCCCTGAAGGTGCTGACTCTCCCCGGGGTACAGTTCTTGAATGTGCTGACTCTCACTGGTGTACAGTTCCTGAAGGTGCTGACTCTCCCTGGGGTACAGTCCCTGAAGTTGCTGACTCTCCCTGGGGTACAGTTGCTGAAGGTGCTGACTCTCCCCGGGTACAGTCCCAGAAGATGCTGACTCTCCCTAGGGTACAATCCCTGACGGTGCTGACACTCCCTGGGGTACAGATCCTGAAGGTGCTGACTCTCCCTGGGGTACAGTCCCTGAAGGCGCTGACTCTCCCTGGGGTACAGTGCCTGAAGGTGCTGACTCTCCCCGGAACAGTCGCAGAAGGTGCTGACTCTCCCTGGGGGACAGTCGCAGAAGGTGCTGTCTCTCCCTGGGGTACATTCCCTGAAGGTGCTGACTCTCCCTGGGGTACAGTCCCTGAAGGTGCTGACTCTCCCTGGGTTACAATCTCTGAAGGTGCTGACTCTCCCTGGGGTACAGACCCTGAAGGTGCTGTCTCTCCCTGGGGTACAGTCCCTGAAAGTGCTGACACTCCCTGGGGTACAGTCTCTGAAGATGGTGAATCTCCACGGGGTTCAGTCCCTGAAGGTGCTGACTCTCCCCGGGATAGAATCCCTGAAGGTGCTGAATCTCCCCGGGGTACAGTTCCTGAAGGTGCTGACTCTCCCTGGGCTACATTTCCTGAAGTTGATGACACTCCCTGGGGTACAGTCCCTGAAGGTGCTGACTCTCCCCGGGGTACAGTCTCTGAAGATGCTGAGTCTCCACGGGGTACAGTTACTGAAGGTGCTGACTCTCCCCGGGATAGAGTCCCTGAAGGTGCTGAATCTCCCCGGGGTACAGTTCCTGAAGGTGCTGACTGTCGCTGGGTTACAGTCCCGGAAGGTGCTGACTCTCCTCGGGGTAGAGTTCCTGAATGTGCTGACTCTCCCTGGTGTACAGTTCCTGAAGGTGCTGACTCTCCCTGGGGTACTGTCCCTGAAGTTGCTGACTCTCCCCGGGGTACAGTTGCTGAAGGTGCTGACTCTCCCCAGGTACATTCCCTGAAGGTACTGACTCTCCCTGGGGTACAGTCCCTGAAAGTGCTGACTCTCCCTGGGGTACAGTCACTGAAGGTGCTGACTCTCCATGGAGTGCAGTTCCTGAAGGTGTTGACTCTCCCTGGGGTACAGTTCCTCAAGGTGCTGATTATCTCCGGGGTACTGTCCCTGAAGGTGCTGACTCTCCCCAGGTACAGTCCCTGAAGGTGCTGACTCTCCCTGGGTGACAGTCCCTGAAGGTGCTGACTCTCTCTGTGGTACATTCCTGAAGGTGCTGACTCTCCCCGGGGTACAGTCCCTGAGGGTGCTTACTCTCCCCGGGGTACAGTCCTTGAAGGTGCTGACTCTCCCTGGGATACAATGCGTGAAGGTGCTAACTCTCCCTCGGGTACAGTCCCTGAAGGTGCTGACTCTCCCTGCGGTACAGTTACTGAAGGTACTGACTCTCCCTGGGGTACATTTCCTGAAGGTGCTGACACTCCCTGGAGGTACTGTCCCCGAAGGTGCTGACTCTCCCCCGGTATAGTCCCTAGAGGGCTGGCTCTCCCCGCGTTACAGTCCATGAAGGTGCTGACTCTCCCTGGGGTACATTCCTGATGGTGCTGACTCTCCCCGGGGTACAGTCCCTGAGGGTGCTTACTCTCCCTGGGGTACAGTTGCTGAAGGTGCTGACTCTCCCCGGGTACATTCCCAGAATTTGCTGACTCTCCCTGGGGTACAGTCCCAGAAGATGCTGACTCTCCCCGGGGTACAATCCCTGACGGTGCTGACACTCCCTGGGGTACAGATCCTGAAGGTGCTGACTCTCCCTGGGGTGCAGTTCCTGAAGGTGCTGACTCTCCCTGGGGTACAGTCCCTGAAGGCGCTGACTCTCCCTGGGGTACTGTGCCTGAAGGTGCTGACTCTCCCCGGAACAGTCGCAGAAGGTGCTGACTCTCCCTGGGGGACAGTCGCAGAAGGTGCTGTCTCTCCCTGGGGTACATTCCCTGAAGGTGCTGACTCTCCCTGGGGTACAGTTCCTGAAGGTGCTGACTCTCCCTGGGTTACAATCTCTGAAGGTGCTGACTCTCCCTGGGGTACAGTTCCTGAAGGTGCTGACTGTCCCTGGGTTACAGTCCCTGAAGGTGCTGACTCTCCCTGGGGTACAGACCCTGAAGGTGCTGTCTCTCCCTGGGGTACAGTCCCTGAAGGTGCTGACTCTCCCTGGGGTACAGTCTCTGAAGATGGTGAATCTCCACGGGGTGCAGTCCCTGAAGGTGCTGACTCTCCCCGGGATAGAGTCCCTGAAGGTGCTGAATCTCCCCGAGGTACAGTTCCTGAAGGTGCTGACTCTCCCTGGAGTACAGTCCCTGAAGGTGCTGACTCTCCCTGGGGTACAGTCCCTGAAGGTGCTGACTCTCCCCGGGGTACAGTCTCTGAAGATGCTGAGTCTCCACGGGGTACAGTTACTGAAGGTGCTGACTCTCCCCGGGATAGAGTCCCTGAAGGTCCTGAATCTCCCCAGGGTACAGTTCCTGAAGGTGCTGACTGTCGCTGGGTTACAGTCCCGGAGGTTGCTGACTCTCCCTGGGGTACAGTCCTGAAGGTGCTGACTCTCCTCGGGGTAGAGTTCCTGAATGTGCTGACTCTCCCTGGTGTACAGTTCCTGAAGGTGCTGACTCTCCCTGGGGTACTGTCCCTGAAGTTGCTGACTCTCCCCGGGGTACAGTTGCTGAAGGTGCTGACTCTCCCCAGGTACATTCCCTGAAGGCACTGACTCTCCCTGGGGTACAGTCCCTGAAAGTGCTGACTCTCCCTGGGGTACAGTCACTGAAGGTGCTGACTCTCCATGGAGTTCAGTTCCTGAAGGTGTTGACTCTCCCTGGGGTACAGTCCCTGAAGGTGCTGACTCTCTCTGGGGTACAGTTCCTGCAGGTGCTAACTCTCCCTCGGGTACAGTCCCTGAAGGTGCTGACTCTCCCTGCGGTACAGTTACTGAAGGTACTGACTCTCCCTGGGGTACATTTCCTGAAGGTGCTGACACTCCCTGGAGGTACTGTCCCCGAAGGTGCTGACTCTCCCCCGGTATAGTCCCTAGAGGGCTGGCTCTCCCCGCGTTACAGTCCATGAAGGTGCTGACTCTCCCTGGGGTACATTCCTGATGGTGCTGACTCTCCCCGGGGTACAGTCCCTGAGGGTGCTTACTCTCCCTGGGGTACAGTTGCTGAAGGTGCTGACTCTCCCCGGGTACATTCCCAGAATTTGCTGACTCTCCCTGGGGTACAGTCCCAGAAGATGCTGACTCTCCCCGGGGTACAATCCCTGACGGTGCTGACACTCCCTGGGGTACAGATCCTGAAGGTGCTGACTCTCCCTGGGGTGCAGTTCCTGAAGGTGCTGACTCTCCCTGGGGTACAGTCCCTGAAGGCGCTGACTCTCCCTGGGGTACTGTGCCTGAAGGTGCTGACTCTCCCCGGAACAGTCGCAGAAGGTGCTGACTCTCCCTGGGGGACAGTCGCAGAAGGTGCTGTCTCTCCCTGGGGTACATTCCCTGAAGGTGCTGACTCTCCCTGGGGTACAGTTCCTGAAGGTGCTGACTCTCCCTGGGTTACAATCTCTGAAGGTGCTGACTCTCCCTGGGGTACAGTTCCTGAAGGTGCTGACTGTCCCTGGGTTACAGTCCCTGAAGGTGCTGACTCTCCCTGGGGTACAGACCCTGAAGGTGCTGTCTCTCCCTGGGGTACAGTCCCTGAAGGTGCTGACTCTCCCTGGGGTACAGTCTCTGAAGATGGTGAATCTCCACGGGGTGCAGTCCCTGAAGGTGCTGACTCTCCCCGGGATAGAGTCCCTGAAGGTGCTGAATCTCCCCGAGGTACAGTTCCTGAAGGTGCTGACTCTCCCTGGAGTACAGTCCCTGAAGGTGCTAACTCTCCCTGGGGTACAGTCCCTGAAGGTGCTGACTCTCCCCGGGGTACAGTCTCTGAAGATGCTGAGTCTCCACGGGGTACAGTTACTGAAGGTGCTGACTCTCCCCGGGATAGAGTCCCTGAAGGTCCTGAATCTCCCCAGGGTACAGTTCCTGAAGGTGCTGACTGTCGCTGGGTTACAGTCCCGGAGGTTGCTGACTCTCCCTGGGGTACAGTCCTGAAGGTGCTGACTCTCCTCGGGGTAGAGTTCCTGAATGTGCTGACTCTCCCTGGTGTACAGTTCCTGAAGGTGCTGACTCTCCCTGGGGTACTGTCCCTGAAGTTGCTGACTCTCCCCGGGGTACAGTTGCTGAAGGTGCTGACTCTCCCCAGGTACATTCCCTGAAGGCACTGACTCTCCCTGGGGTACAGTCCCTGAAAGTGCTGACTCTCCCTGGGGTACAGTCACTGAAGGTGCTGACTCTCCATGGAGTTCAGTTCCTGAAGGTGTTGACTCTCCCTGGGGTACAGTCCCTGAAGGTGCTGACTCTCTCTGGGGTACAGTTCCTGCAGGTGCTGACACTCCCTGGGGGTACTGTCCACGAAGGTGCTGACTCTCCCCGGGTACAGTCCCTAGAGGGCTGTCTCTCCCCGTGGAACAGTTCCTGAAGGTGCTGACTCTCCCTGGGGTACAGTCTCTGAAGTTGCTAACTCTCGCTGGGATCAAGCCCCTGAAGGTGCTGACTCTCTCTGGGATCAAGTCCCTGAAAGAGCTGACCCACGCTGGGGTACTGTCCCTGAAGGTGCTGACTCTCCCTGGGGTACATTTCCTCAAGGTGCTGATTATCCCCGGGGTACTGTCCCTGAAGGTGCTGACTCTCCCCAGGTACAGTCCCTGAAGGTGCTGACTCTCCCTGGGGTACAGTCCCTGAAGGTGCTGACTCTTCCTGGGGTACAGTCCCTGAAGGTACTGACTCTCCCTGGGGTACAGTCCCTGAAGGTGCTGACTCTCCCTGGGGTACAGTTCCTTCAGGTGCTGACTCTTCCCGGGGTACAGTCCCTGAAGGTGCTGACTCTCCCTGGGGTACAGTCCCTGAAGGTGCTGACTCTCCCTGGGGTACAGTCACTGAAGGTGCTGACTCTCCCTGGGGAACAGTCCCTGACGGTGCTGACTCTCCCTGGGGTACAGTTCCTGAATGTGCTGACTCTCCCTGGGGTACAGTTCCTGAAGGTGCTGACTCTCCCCGGGGTACAGTCCTTGAAGGTGCTGACTCTCCCTGGGGCACAGTCCCTGAAGTTGCTGACTCTCCCTGGGGTGCAGTTCCTGAAGGTACTGACTCTCCCTGGGGTACAGTCTATGAAGTTGCTGACTCTCCCATGGGTACAGTGCCTGAAGGTGCTGACACTCCCTGGGTACTGTCCCTGAAGGTGCTGACTCTCTTTGGGGAGAGTGCCTGAGGGTGCTGATTCTCTCTGGGGTAGAATGCTTGAAGGTGCTGACTCTCCCTGGATACATTCACTGAAGGTGCTGACTCTCCCTGGGGTACAGTCCCTGAAGGTACTGAATCTCTCTGGGGTAGAATGCTTGAAGGTGCTGACTCTCCCTGGATACATTCCCTGAAGGTGCTGACTCTCCCTGGGGTACAGTCCCTGAAGGTGGTGACTCTCCCTGGGGTACAGTCCTTGAAGTGGCTGACTCTCCATGGGGTACAGTTCCTTCAGGTGCTGACTCTCCCTGGGATCAAGCCCCTGAAGGTGCTGACTCTCCCTGGGATCAAGTCCCTGAAAGTGCTGACCCACGCTGGGGTACTGTCCCTGAAGGTGCTGACTCTCCCTGGGGTACAGTTCCTCAAGGTGCTGATTATCCCCGGGGTACTGTCCCTGAAGGTGTTGACTCTCCCCAGGTACAGTCCCTGAAGGTGCTGACTCTCCCTGGGGTACAGTTCCTGAAGGTGCTGACTCTCCCTGGGGTACAGTTCCTGAAGTTGCTGACTCTCCCTGGGGAACAGTCCCTGAGGATGCTGACTCCCCCGGGGTAAAGTCCTTGAAGATGTTGACTCTCCCTTGGATACAATGCGTGAAGGTGCTGACTCTCCCTGGGGTACAATCCCTGAAGGTACTGACTCTCCCGAGGGTGCAGTTACTGAAGGAGCTGACTCTCCCTGGGGTACAGTCACTGAAGGTGCTGACTCTCCCTGGGGTACATTCCCTGAAGGTGCTAACTCTCCCTGGTGTACAATCCCTGAAGGTGCTGACTCTCCCTGGGGTACAGTCCCTGAAGGTGCTGACTCTCCCTGGGGTACAGTCCCTGAAGGTGCTGAATCTCCACGGGGTACAGTCCCTGAAGGTGCTGACTCTCCCCGGGGTACAGTCCCTGAAGGTGGTGACTCTCCCTGGGGTACAGTCCTTGAAGTGGCTGACTCTCCATGGGGTAGAGTTCCTTCAGGTGCTGACTCTCCCTGGGGTACATTCCCTGAAGGTGCTGACTCTCCCTGGGGTACAGTCACTGAAGGTGCTGACTCTCCCTGGGGTACAGTCCATGAAGGTGCTGACTCTCCCTGGGATCAAGTCTCTGAAGGTGCTGACTCTCCCTGGGGTACAGTCCCTGAAGATGTTGACGCGCCCCGGGGTACAGACCCTGAAGGTGCTGACTCTCCCTGGGTTACAGTCCCTGAAGGTGCTGACTATCCCTGGGGTACAGTTACTGAAGGTACTGACTCTTCCTGGGGTACAGTCCCTGAAGGTGCTGACTCTCCCTGGGGTACAGTCCCTGAAGGTACTGACTCTCCCTGGGGTACAGTCCCTGAAGATGCTGACTCTCCCTGGGGTACAGTTCCTTCAGGTGCTGACTCTCCCCGGGGTACAGTCCCTGAGGGTGCTGACTCTCCCTGGGGTACAGTTCCTGAGGGTGGTGACTCTCCCTGGTGTACAGTTTTTGAATGTGCTGACTCTCCTTGGGATACAGTTCCTGAAGGTGCTGACTCTCCCCGGGGTACAGTCCTTGAAGTTGCTGACTCTCCCTGGGGCACAATGCGTGAAGGTGCTGACTCTCCCTGGGGTACAGTCCCTGAAGGTGCTGATTCTCCCTGGGGTACAGTCACTGAAGATGCTGACTCTCCGTGGGTTACATTCCCTGAAGGTGCTGACTCTCCCTGGGGTACAGTCCCTGAAGGTGCTCACTCTCCCTGGGGTACAGTCACTGAAGGTGCTGACTCTCCCTAGGGTACAGTCCCTGAAGGTGTTGCCTCTCCCTGGGGTAAAGTTCCTGAAGGTGCTAACTCTCCCCGGGGTACAGTCCTTGAAGGTGCTAACTCTCCCTGGGGTACAGTTCCTGAAGGTGCTGACTCTCCCTGGGGTACAGTCCCTGAGGGTGCTGACTCTCCCTGGGGTACAGTTCCTGAAGTTGATGACTCTCCCTGGGGAACAGTCCCTGAGGGTGCTGACTCTCCCTGGGGTACAGTTCCTGAATGTGCTGACTCTCCCTGGGGTACAGTTCCTGAAGGTGCTGACTCTCCCCAGGGTACAGTCCTTGAAGGTGCTGACTCTCCCTTGGATACAATGCGTGAAGGTGCTGACTCTCCCTGGGTCACAGTCCCTGAAGTTGCTGACTCTCCCTGGGGTACAGATCCTGAATTTACTGACTCTCCCAGGGGTACAGTCCCTGAAGGTGCTGACTCTCCCTGGGGTACAGTCCCTGAAGGTGCTGACACTCCCTGGGGTACTGTCCCTGAACGTGCTGACTCTCTTTGGGGAGAGTGCCTGAGGGTGCTGACTCTCTCTGGGGTAGAATGCTTGAAGGTGCTGACACTCCCTGGATACAATCACTGAAGGTGCTGACTCTCCCTGGGGTACAGTCCTTGAAGTGGCTGACTCTCCATGGGGTACAGTTCCTTCAGGTGCTGACTCTCCCTGGGGTACAGTGCCAGAGGTTGCTGACTCTCCTTGGGGTGCAGTTCCTGAAGGTGCTTTCTCTCCCTGGGGTACATTCCCTGAAGGTGCTGATTCTCCCTGAAGGTGCTGACTCTCCCTGGGGTACCGTTACTGAAGGTACTGACTCTTCCTGGGGTAGAGTCCATGAAGGGGCTGCCTCTCCTAGGGCTACAGTACCTGAAGATGTTGACTCTTCCTGGGGTACAGTCCCTGAAGGTGCTGACTCTCCCAGGAGTACAGTTCCTGAAGGTGCTGACTCTCCCTGGGATCAAGTCTCTGAAGGTGCTGACTCTCCCCAGGTACAGTCCCTGAAGGTGCTGACTCTCCCTGGGGTACAGTCCCTGAAGGTGCTGACTCTCCCTGGGGTACAGTCCCTGCAGGTACTGACTCTCCCTGGGGTACATTCCCTGAAGGTGCTGACTCTCCCTGGGGTACAGTTCCTTCAGGTGCTGACTCTTCCCGGGGTACAGTCCCTGAAGGTGCTGACTCTCCCTGGGGTACAGTCCCTGAAGGTGCTGACTCTCCCTCGGGTACAGTCACTGAAGGTGCTGACTCTCCTCGGGTACAGTCCCTGAAGGTGCTGACTCTCTCTGGGGTACAGTTCCTGAAGGTGCTGACTCTCCCTGGGGTACAGTCCCTGAAGGTGCTCACTCTCCCTGGGGTACAGTCACTGAAGGTGCTGCCTCTCCATGGGGTACAGTTGCTGAAGGTGCTGACTCTCCCTGGGGTACAGTCCTTGAAGGTGCTAACTCTCCCTGGGGTACAGTTCCTGAAGTTGCTGACTCTCCCTGGGGAACAGTCCCTGAGGGTGCTGACTCTCCCCGGGGTACAGTCCTTGACGGTGTTGACTCTCACTTGGATACAATGCGTGAAGGTGCTGACTCTCCCTGGGGTACAGTCCCTGAAGGTACTGACTCTCCCGAGGGTACAGTTACTGAAGGAGCTGACTCCCCCTGGGGTACAGTTCCTGAAGGTGCTGACTCTCCCTGGGGTACATTCCCTGAAGGTGCTGACTCTCCCTGGGGTACAGTCCCTGAAGGAGCTGATTCTCCCCGGGGTACAATCCCTGAAGGTGCTGACTCTCCCTGGGGTACAGTCCCTGAAGGTGCTGACACTCTCTGGGGGGAGTGCCTGAGGGTGCTGACTCTCTCTGGGGTAGAATGCTTGAAGGTGCTGACTCTCCCTGGATACAATCACTGAAGGTGCTGAATCTCCCTGGGGAACAGTCCCTGAAGGTGCTGAATCTCCCTGGGGAACAGTCCCTGAAGGTGCTGAATCTCCACGGGGTACTGTCCCTGAAAGTGGTGACTCTCCCTGGGGTACAGTCCTTGAAGTGGCTGACTCTCCATGGGGTACAGTTCCTTCAGGTGCTGACTCTCCCCGGGGTACAGTCCCAGAGGGTGCTGACTCTCCCTGGCGTACAGTTCCTGAAGGTGCTGACTCTCCCTGGGGTACAGTTCCTGAAGGTGCTTTCGCTCCCTGGGGTACATTCCCTGAAGGTGCAGACTCTCCCTGGGGTACAGTCACTGAAGGTGCTGACTCTCCCTGGGGTACCGTTACTGAAGGTACTGACTCTCCCTGGGGTAGAGTCCATGAAGGGGCTGACTCTCCCTGGGGTACAGTCCCTGAAGGTGCTGACTCTCCGTGGCGTACAATCCCTGAAGGTGCTAACTCTCGCTGGGATCAAGCCCCTGAAGGTGCTGACTCTCCCTGGGGTACAGTTCCTCAAGGTGCTGATTATCCCCAGGGTACAGTCACTGAGGGTACTTACTCTTCCCGGGGTACAGTCCTTGAAGGTGCTGACTCTCCCTGGGGAACAATGTGTCAAGGTGCTAATTCTCCCGAGGGTACAGTTCCTGAAGGAGCTGACACCCGCTATGGTATTTTCCCTGAAGGTGCTGACTCTCCCTGGGGACAGTGCCTGAGGGTGCTGAATCTCCCTGGGGTACAGTTCCTCAAGGTGCTGATTATCCCCAGGGTACTCTCCCTGAAGGTGCTGACTCCCCCGGGGTACAGTCCCTGAAGGTGCTGACTCACCCTGTGGTACAGTCCCTGAAGGTGCTGACTCTCCCTGGGTTACAGTTCCTTCAGGTGCTGAATCTCCCTGGGGTACAGTCCCTGAGGGTGCTTACTCTCCCCGGGGTACAGTCCTTGAAGGTGCTGACTCTGCCTGGGATCAAGTCCCTGAAAGTGCTGACACCCACAGGCGTACAGTCCCTGAAGGTGCTGAAACTCCCTGGGGGTACTGTCCCCGAAGGTGCTGACTCTCCCCGGGTACTGTCCCTAGAGGGCTGTCTCTCCCCGTGGAACAGTTCCTGTAGTTGCTGACTCTCCCTGGGGTACAGTCCCTGAAGGTGCTGACTCTCCCTGGGGTACAGTCCCTGAAGGTGCTGACTCTACCTGGGGTACAATCACTGAAGGTGCTTTCTCTCGCTGGGATCAAGCCCCTGAAGGTGCTGACTCTCCCTGGGGTACAGTTCCTCAAGGTGCTGATTATCCCCGGGGTACTGTCCCTGAAGGTGCTGACTCTCCCCAGGTACAGTCCCTGAAGGTGCTGACTCTCCCTAGGGTACAGTCCCTGAAGGTGCTGACTCTCCCCGGGGTACAGTCCTTGAAGGTGCTGACTCTCACTGGGGTACAATGCGTGAAGGTGCTAACTCTCCCGAGGGTACAGTTGCTGAAGGAGCTGACTCCCCCTAGTGTATTTTCCCTGAAGGTGCTGAATCTCCCTGGGATCAAGTCCCTGAAAATGCTGACTCTCCCTGGGGTACTGTCCCTGAAGGTGCTGACTCTCCCTGGAGTACTGTCCCTGAAGGTGCTGACTCTCCCTGGGGTACAGTTCCTCAAGGTGCTGATTATTACCGGAGTACTGTCCCTGAAGGTGCTGACACTCCCCAGGTACAGTCTCTGAAGGTGCTGACTCTCCCTGGGTTACAGGACCTGAAGGTGCTGACTCTCCCTGTGGTACATTCCTGAAGGTGCTGACTCCCCGGGGTACAGTTCCTGAAGGTGCTGCATCTGCCCGGGGTACAGTCCCTGAAGGTGCTGACTCTCCCTGGGGTACAGTCCCTGAAGGTGCTGACTCTCTCTGGGGTACAGTCCATGAAGGTGCTGACTCTCCCTGGGGTACAGTTCCTGAAGGTGCTGAATCACCCTGGGTTACAGTCCCTGAAGGTGCTGACTCTCCCTGGTGTTCAGTCCCTGAAGGTGCTGACTCTCCCTGGGGTACAGTCCCTGAAGGTGCTGACTCTCCCCGGGGTACAGTTCCTGAAGGTGCTGACTCTCCCTGGGGTAAAGTCCCTGATGGTGCTGACTCTCTCTGGGGTACAGTTACTGAAGATACTGACTCTCCCAGGGGTACAGTCCCTGAAGGTGCTGCCTCTCCCTGGGGTACAGTCCCTGAATTTCTGAATCTCCTTGGGGTGCAGTACCTGAAGGTGCTTACTGTCCCTGGAGTACAGTCCCTGAAAATGCTGACTCTCCCCGGGATACAGTTCCTCAAGGTGCTGACTCTCCTTGGGGCACAGTCCCTGAATGTGCTGACTCTCCTCGGGTTACAATGCGTGAAGTTGCTGACTCTCGCTGGGGTACAGTTCCTGAAGGTGCTGACTCTCCCCGGGTACAGTTCCTGAAGTTGCTGACTCTCCCTGGGGTACAGTCCCTGAAGGTGCTGACTCTCCTTGGGGTACTGTCCCTGAAGGTGCTGACTCTCCCTGGGGTACAGTTCCTCAAGGTGCTGATTATCTCCGTGTCACTGTCCCTGAAGGTGCTGACTTTCCCCAGGTACAGTCCCTAGAGTGCTGTCTCTCCCCGTGGAACAGTCCCTGAAGGTGCTTACTCTCCCTGGGATCAAGTCCCTGAAGGTGCTGACTCTGCCTGGGATCAAGTCCCTGAAAGTGCTGACTCCCACAGGCGTACAGTCCCTGAAGATGTTGACTCTCCCTGGGGTACAGTCCTTGAAGGTGCTGACTCTCCCTGGGGTACAGTTCCTGAAGGTGCTGACCCTCCCTGGGGTACTGTCCCCGAAGGTGCTGACTCTCCCCGGGTACAGTCCCTTGAGGGCTGTCTCTCCCTGTGGAACAGTTCCTGAAGTTGCTGACTCTCCCTGGGGTACAGTCCCTGAAGGTGCTGACTCTCCCTGGGGTACAGTCCCTGAAGGTGCTGACTCTCCTTGGGGTACAATCACTGAAGGTGCTTACTCTCGCTGGGATCAAGCCCCTGAAGGTGCTGACACTCCCTGGGTTACAGTCCCTGAGGGTGCTTACTCTCCCCGGGGTACAGTCCTTGAAGGTGCTGACTCTCCCTGGGGTACAATGCGTGAAGGTGCTAACTCTCCCGAGGGTACAGTTCCTGAAGGAGCTGACTCCCCCTAGTGTATTTTCCCTGAAGGTGCTGACTCTCCCTGGGGAGAGTGCCTGAGGGTGCTGAATCTCCCTGGGGTACAGTTACTGAAGGTACTGACTCTCCCTGGGGTACAGTCCCTGAAGGTGCTGACTCTCCATGGGGTACAGTCCCTGAAGGTGCTGACTCTCCCTGGGGTACAGTTCCTGAAGGTGCTGACACTCCCTGGGGGTACTGACCCCGAAGGTGCTGACTCTCCCCGGTACAGTCCCTAGAGGGCTGGCTCTCCCCGTGGAACAGTTCCTGAAGTTGCTGAGTCTCCCTGGGGTACAGTCCCTGAAGGTGCTGACTCTCCCTGGGGTACTGTCCCTGAAGGTGCTGACTCTCCCTGGGGTACATTTCCTCAAGGTGCTGGTTATCCCCGGGGTACTGTCCCTGAAGGTGCTGACACTCCCCAGGTACAGTCTCTAAATGTGCTGAATCTCCCCGGGTTACAGTACCTGAAGGTGCTGACACTCCCTGTGGTACATTCCTGAAGGTGCTGACTCTCCCCGGGGTACAGTCCCTGAAGGTGCTGCATCTGCCCGGGGTACAGTCCCTGAAGGTGCTGACTCTCCCTGGGGTACAGTCCCTGAAGGTGCTGACTCTCTCTGGGGTACAGTTCCTGAAGGTGCTGACCCTCCCTGGTGTACAGTCCCTGAAGTTGCTGACTCTCCCTGGGGTACAGTCCCTGAAGGTGCTGGCTCTCCCCAGGGTACAGTTCCTGAAGGTGCTGACTCTCCCTGAGGTACAGTTCCTGAAGGTGCTGACTCACCCCGGGGTACAGTTCCTCAAGGTGCTGATTATCTCCGGGGTACTGTCCCTGAAGGTGCTGACTCTCCCCAGGTACAGTCCCTGAAGGTGCTGACTCCCCCTGGGTTACAGTCCCTGAAGGTGCTGACTCTCCCCGGGGTACAGTCCCTGAGGGTGCTTACTCTCCCCGGGGTACAGTCCTTGAAGGTGCTGACTCTCCCTGGGATACAATGCGTGAAGGTGCTAACTCTCCCTCGGGTACAGTCCCTGAAGGTGCTGACTCTCCCTGGGGTACAGTTACTGAAGGTACTGACTCTCCCTGGGGTACATTTCCTGAAGGTGCTGACACTCCCTGGAGGTACTGTCCCCGAAGGTGCTGACTCTCCCCCGGTATAGTCCCTAGAGGGCTGGCTCTCCCCGCGTTACAGTCCCTGAAGGTGCTGCCTCTGCCGGGGTACAGTCCCTGAAGGTGCTGACTCTCTCTGGGGTAGAGTCCCTGAAGGTGCTGACTCTCCCTGGGGTACAGATCCTGAAGTTGCTGAATCTCCCCGGGGTACAGTTCCTGAAGGTGCTGACTGTCGCTGGGTTACAGTCCCGGAAGGTGCTGACTCTCCCTGGGGTACAGTCCTTGAAGGTGCTGATTCTCCCTGGGGTACAGTCCCTGAAGGTGCTGACTCTCCCTGGGGTACAGTCCCTGAAGGTGCTGACTCTCCCCGGGGTACAGTTCCTGAATGTGCTGACTCTCCTTGGGGTACTGTCCCAGAAGATGTTTACTGTCCCTGGGGTACACTCCGTGAAGCTGCTGACTCTCCGTTGGGTACAGTTCCTGAAGGTGCTGACTCTCCCTGAGATAAAGTCCCTGAAGGTGCTGACTCTCCCTGAGATAAAGTCCCTGAAGGTGCTGACTCTCCCTGAGATAAAGTCCCTGAAGGTGCTGACTCTCCTTGGGGCACAGTTCTTGAATGTGCTGACTCTCCCTGGTGTACAGTTCCTGAAGGTGCTGACTCTCCCTGGGGTACAGTCCCTGAAGTTGCTGACTCTCCCTGGGGTACAGTTGCTGAAGGTGCTGACTCTCCCCGGGTACATTCCCAGAAGGTGCTGACTCTCCCTGGGGTACAGTCCCAGAAGATGCTGACTCTCCCTGGGGTACAGTGCCTGAAGGTGCTGACTCTCCCCGGAACAGTCGCAGAAGGTGCTGACTCTCCCTGGGGGACAGTCGCAGAAGGTGCTGTCTCTCCCTGGGGTACATTCCCTGAAGGTGCTGACTCTCCCTGGGGTACAGTTCCTGAAGGTGCTGACTCTCCCTGGGTTACAATCTCCGAAGGTGCTGACTCTCCCTGGGGTACAGTTCCTGAAGGTGCTGACTGTCCCTGGGTTACAGTCCCTGAAGGTGCTGACTCTCCCTGGGGTACAGACCCTGAAGGTGCTGTCTCTCCCTGGGGTACAGTCCCTGAAGGTGCTGACTCTCCCTGGGCTACAGTTTCTGAAGATGGTGAATCTCCACGGGGTACAGTCCCTGAAGGTGCTGACTCTCCCCGGGATAGAGTCCCTGAATGTGCTGAATCTCCCCGGGGTACAGTTCCTGAAGGTGCTGACTCTCCCTGGGGTACAGTCCCTGAAGGTGCTGACTCTCCCTGGGGTACAGTCCCTGAAGGTGCTGACTCTCCCCGGGGTACAGTCTCTGAAGATGCTGGGTCTCCACTGGGTACAGTTACTGAAGGTGCTGACTCTCCCCGGGATAGAGTCCCTGAAGGTGCTGAATCTCCCCGGGGTACAGTTCCTGAAGGTGCTGACTGTCGCTGGGTTACAGTCCCGGAGGTTGCTGACTCTCCCTGGGGTACAGTCCCTGAAGGTGCTGACTCTCCTCGGGGTACAGTTCCTGAATGTGCTGACTCTCCCTGGTGTACAGTTCCTGAAGGTGCTGACTCTCCCTGGGGTACTGTCCCTGAAGTTGCTGACTCTCCCCGGGGTACAGTTGCTGAAGGTGCTGACTCTCCCCAGGTACATTCCCAGAAGGTACTGACTCTCCCTGGGGTACAGTCCCAGAAGATGCTGACTCTCCCTGGGGTACAGTCCCTGACGGTGCTGACACTCCCAGGGGTACAGTTCCTGAAGGTGCTGACTCTCCCTGGGGTGCAGTTCCTGAAGGTGCTGACTCTCCCTGGGGTACAGTCCCTGAAAGTGCTGACTCTCCCTGGGGTACAGTCACTGAAGGTGCTGACGCTCCATGGAGTGCAGTTCCTGAAGGTGTTGACTCTCCCTGGGGTACAGTTCCTCAAGGTGCTGATTATCTCCGGGGTACTGTCCCTGAAGGTGGTGACTCTCACCAGGTACAGTCCCTGAAGGTGCTGACTCTCCCTGGGTGACAGTCCCTGAAGGTGCTGACTCTCCCCAGGGTACAGTCCTTGAAGGTGCTGACTCTCCCTGGGATACAATGCGTGAAGGTGCTAACTCTCCCTCGGGTACAGTCCCTGAAGGTGCTGACTCTCCCTGCGGTACAGTTACTGAAGGTACTGACTCTCCCTGGGGTACATTTCCTGAAGGTGCTGACACTCCCTGGAGGTACTGTCCCCGAAGGTGCTGACTCTCCCCCGGTATAGTCCCTAGAGGGCTGGCTCTCGCCGCGTTACAGTCCATGAAGGTGCTGACTCTCCCTGGGGTACATTCCTGAAGGTGCTGACTCTCCCCGGGGTACAGTCCCTGAAGGTGCTGCCTCTGCCCGGGGTACAGTCCCTGAAGGTGCTGACTCTCCATGGGGTACAGTCCCTGAAGGTGCTGACTCTCTCTGGGGTAGAGTCCCTGAAGGTGCTGACTGTCGCTGGGTTACAGTCCCGGAAGGTGCTGACTCTCCCTGGGGTACAGTCCTTGAAGGTGCTGACTCTCCCTGGGGTACAGTCCCTGAAGGTGCTGACTCTCCCTGGGGTACAGTCCCTGAAGGTGCTGACTCTCCCCGGGGTACAGTTTCTGAAGATGCTGAGTCTCCACGGGGTACAGTTACTGAAGGTGCTGACTCTCCCCGGGGTACAGTTCCTGAAGGTGCTGACTCTCCCCGGGATAGAGTCCCTGAAGGTGCTGAATCTCCACGGGGTACAGTTCCTGAATGTGCTGACTCTCCCTGGGGTACAGTCCCTGAAGTTGCTGACTCTCCCTGGGGTACACTCCCTGAAGGCGCAGACTCTCCCTGAGATAAAGTCCCTGAAGGTGCTGACTCTCCTCGGGGTACAGTTCCTGAATGTGCTGACTCTCCCTGGTGTACAGTTCCTGAAGGTGCTGACTCTCCCTGGGGTACAGTCCCTGAAGTTGCTGACTCTCCCTGGGGTACAGTTGCTGAAGGTGCTGACTCTCCCCGGGTACATTCCCAGAAGGTGCTGACTCTCCCTGGGGTACAGTCCCAGAAGATGCTGACTCTCCCTGGGGTACAGTCCCTGACGGTGCTGACACTCCCTGGGGTACAGTTCCTGAAGGTGCTGACTCTCCCTGGGGTGCAGTTCCTGAAGGTGCTGACTCTCCCTGGGGTACAGTCCCTGAAGGCGCAGACTCTCCCTGGGGTACAGTGCCTGAAGGTGCTGACTCTCCCCGGAACAGTCGCAGAAGGTGCTGACTCTCCCTGGGGGACAGTCGCAGAAGGTGCTGTCTCTCCCTGGGGTACATTCCCTGAAGGTGCTGACTCTCCCTGGGGTACAGACCCTGAAGGTGCTGACTCTCCCTGGGGTACAGTCCCTGAAGTTGCTGACTCTCCCTGGGGTACAGTCTCTGAAGATGGTGAGTCTCCACGGGGTACAGTCCCTGAAGGTGCTGACTCTCCCCGGGGTACAGTCTCTGAAGATGCTGAGTCTCCACGGGGTACAGTTACTGAAGGTGCTGACTCTCCCTGGGTTACAGTCCCTGAAGGTGCTGACTCTCTCTGGGGTACATTCCTGAAGGTGCTGACTCTCCCCGGGTTACAGTCCCGGAAGGTGCTGACACTCCCTGGGGTACAGTCCTTGAAGGTGCTGACTCTCCCTGGGATACAATGCGTGAAGGTGCTAACTCTCCCTCGGGTACAGTCCCTGAAGGTACTGACTCTCCCTGGGGTACATTTCCTGAAGGTGCTGACACTCCCTGGAGGTACTGTCCCCGAAGGTGCTGACTCTCCCCCGGTATAGTCTCTAGAGGGCTGGCTCTCCCCGCGTTACAGTCCCTGAAGGTGCTGAATCTCCCCGGGGTACAGTTCCTGAATGTGCTGACTCTCCCTGGGGTACTGTCCCAGAAGATGTTGACTGTCCCTGGGGTACACTCCCTGAAGCTGCTGACTCTCCGTTGGGTACAGTTCCTGAAGGTGCTGACTCTCCCTGAGATAAAGTCCCTGAAGGTGCTGACTCTCCCTGAGATAAAGTCCCTGAAGGTGCTGACTCTCCTCGGGGTATAGTTCCTGAATGTGCTGACTCTCCCTGGTGTACAGTTCCTGAAGGTGCTGACTCTCCCTGGGGTACAGTCCCTGAAGTTGCTGACTCTCCCTGGGGTACAGTTGCTGAAGGTGCTGACTCTCCCCGGGTACATTCCCAGAAGGTGCTGACTCTCCCTGGGGTACAGTCCCAGAAGATGCTGACTCTCCCTGGGGTACAGTCACTGACGGTGCTGACACTCCCTGGGGTACAGTTCCTGAAGGTGCTGACTCTCCCTGGGGTGCAGTTCCTGAAGGTGCTGACTCTCCCTGGGGTACAGTCCCTGAAGGCGCTGACTCTCCCTGGGGTA
Source organism: Pristiophorus japonicus (assembly GCF_044704955.1). Classification (NCBI taxonomy): domain Eukaryota; kingdom Metazoa; phylum Chordata; class Chondrichthyes; family Pristiophoridae; genus Pristiophorus; species Pristiophorus japonicus. Next base: position 129,866,823 of record NC_091993.1, read on the forward strand.
CAGTGCCTGAAGGTGCTGACTCTCCCCGGAACAGTCGCAGAAGGTGCTGACTCTCCCTGGGGGACAGTCGCAGAAGGTGCTGTCTCTCCCTGGGGTACATTCCCTGAAGGTGCTGACTCTCCCTGGGGTACAGTTCCTGAAGGTGCTGACTCTCCCTGGGTTACAAACTCTGAAGGTGCTGACTCTCCCTGGGGTACAGTTCCTGAAGGTGCTGACTGTCCCTGGGTTACAGTCCCTGAAGGTGCTGACTCTCCCTGGGGTACAGACCCTGAAGGAGCTGACTCTCCCTGGGGTACAGTCCCTGAAGGTGCTGACTCTCCCTGGGGTACAGTCTCTGAAGATGGTGAGTCTCCACAGGGTACAGTTCCTGAAGGTGCTGACTCTCCCCGGGATAGAGTCCCTGAATGTGCTGAATCTCCCCGGGGTACACTCCCTGAAGGCGCAGACTCTCCCTGAGATAAAGTCCCTGAAGGTGCTGACTCTCCTCGGGGTACAGTTCCTGAATGTGCTGACTCTCCCTGGTGTACAGTTCCTGAAGGTGCTGACTCTCCCTGGGGTACAGTCCCTGAAGTTGCTGACTCTCCCTGGGGTACAGTTGCTGAAGGTGCTGACTCTCCCCGGGTACATTCCCAGAAGGTGCTGACTCTCCCTGGGGTACAGTCCCAGAAGATGCTGACTCTCCCTGGGGTACAGTCCCTGACGGTGCTGACACTCCCTGGGGTACAGTTCCTGAAGGTGCTGACTCTCCCTGGGGTGCAGTTCCTGAAGGTGCTGACTCTCCCTGGGGTACAGTCCCTGAAGGTGCAGACTCTCCCTGGGGTACAGTGCCTGAAGGTGCTGACTCTCCCCGGAACAGTCGCAGAAGGTGCTGACTCTCCCTGGGGGACAGTCGCAGAAGGTGCTGTCTCTCCCTGGGGTACATTCCCTGAAGGTGCTGACGCTCCCTGGGGTACAGACCCTGAAGGTGCTGACTCTCCCTGGGGTACAGTCCCTGAAGTTGCTGACTCTCCCTGGGGTACAGTCTCTGAAGATGGTGAGTCTCCACGGGGTACAGTCCCTGAAGGTGCTGACTCTCCCCGGGGTACAGTCTCTGAAGATGCTGAGTCTCCACGGGGTACAGTTACTGAAGGTGCTGACTCTCCCTGGGTTACAGTCCCTGAAGGTGCTGACTCTCTCTGGGGTACATTCCTGAAGGTGCTGACTCTCCCCGGGTTACAGTCCCGGAAGGTGCTGACACTCCCTGGGGTACAGTCCTTGAAGGTGCTGACTCTCCCTGGGATACAATGCGTGAAGGTGCTAACTCTCCCTCGGGTACAGTCCCTGAAGGTACTGACTCTCCCTGGGGTACATTTCCTGAAGGTGCTGACACTCCCTGGAGGTACTGTCCCCGAAGGTGCTGACTCTCCCCCGGTATAGTCTCTAGAGGGCTGGCTCTCTCCGCGTTACAGTCCCTGAAGGTGCTGAATCTCCCTGGGGTACAGTTCCTGAATGTGCTGACTCTCCCTGGGGTACTGTCCCAGAAGATGTTGACTGTCCCTGGGGTACACTCCCTGAAGCTGCTGACTCTCCGTTGGGTACAGTTCCTGAAGGTGCTGACTCTCCCTGAGATAAAGTCCCTGAAGGTGCTGACTCTCCCTGAGATAAAGTCCCTGAAGGTGCTGACTCTCCTCGGGGTATAGTTCCTGAATGTGCTGACTCTCCCTGGTGTACAGTTCCTGAAGGTGCTGACTCTCCCTGGGGTACAGTCCCTGAAGTTGCTGACTCTCCCTGGGGTACAGTTGCTGAAGGTGCTGACTCTCCCCGGGTACATTCCCAGAAGGTGCTGACTCTCCCTGGGGTACAGTCCCAGAAGATGCTGACTCTCCCTGGGGTACAGTCACTGACGGTGCTGACACTCCCTGGGGTACAGTTCCTGAAGGTGCTGACTCTCCCTGGGGTGCAGTTCCTGAAGGTGCTGACTCTCCCTGGGGTACAGTCCCTGAAGGCGCTGACTCTCCCTGGGGTACAGTGCCTGAAGGTGCTGACTCTCCCCGGAACAGTCGCAGAAGGTGCTGACTCTCCCTGGGGGACAGTCGCAGAAGGTGCTGTCTCTCCCTGGGGTACATTCCCTGAAGGTGCTGACTCTCCCTGGGGTACAGTTCCTGAAGGTGCTGACTCTCCCTGGGTTACAAACTCTGAAGGTGCTGACTCTCCCTGGGGTACAGTTCCTGAAGGTGCTGACTGTCCCTGGGTTACAGTCCCTGAAGGTGCTGACTCTCCCTGGGGTACAGACCCTGAAGGAGCTGACTCTCCCTGGGGTACAGTCCCTGAAGGTGCTGACTCTCCCTGGGGTACAGTCTCTGAAGATGGTGAGTCTCCACGGGGTACAGTTCCTGAAGGTGCTGACTCTCCCCGGGATAGAGTCCCTGAATGTGCTGAATCTCCCCGGGGTACAGTTCCTGAAGGTGCTGACTCTCCCTGGAGTACAGTCCCTGAAGGTGCTGACTCTCCCTGGGGTACAGTCCCTGAAGGTGCTGACTCTCCCCGGGGTACAGTCTCTGAAGATGCTGAGTCTCCACGGGGTACTGTTACTGAAGGTGCTGACTCTCCCCGGGATAGAGTCCCTGAAGGTGCTGAATCTCCCCGGGGTACAGTTCCTGAAGGTGCTGACTGTCGCTGGGTTACAGTCCCGGAAGGTGCTGACTCTCCCTGGGGTACAGTCCCTGAAGTTGCTGACTCTCCCCGGGGTACAGTTGCTGAAGGTGCTGACTCTCCCCAGGTACATTCCCAGAAGGTGCTGACTCTCCCTGGGGTACAGTCCCAGAAGATGCTGACTCTCCCTGGGGTACAGTCCCTGACGGTGCTGACACTCCCAGGGGTACAGTTCCTGAAGGTGTTGACTCTCCCTGGGGTGCAGTTCCTGAAGGTGCTGACTCTCCCTGGGGTACAGTCCCTGAAGGTGCTGACTCTCCCTGGGGTACAGTCACTGAATGTGCTGACTCTCCATGGGGTGCAGTTCCTGAAGGTGTTGACTCTCCCTGGGGTGCAGTTCCTGAAGGTGCTGACTCTCCCTGGGGTACAGTCCCTGAATGTGTTGAGTCTCCCTGGGGTACAGTCACTGAAGGTGCTGACTCTCCCTGGGGTACAGTACCTGAAGGTGCTGACTCTCCCCGAGGTACAGTCCCTGAAGATGCTGACTCTCCGTGGGGTACAGTTCCTGAAGGTACTGACTCTCCTTAGGGTACAGTTCCTTCAGGTGCTGACTCTCCCCGGGATGCAGTTCCTTAAGGTGATGACTCTCCCTGGGGTACAGTCCCTGAAGGTGCTGACTCTCCCCGGAACAGTCCCAGAAGGTGCTGACTCTCCCTGGAGTACAGTCGCTGAAGGTGCTGTCTCTCCCTGCGGTGCAGTCCCTGAAGATGCTGACTCTCCCTGGGGTACAGTCCCTGAAGGTGTTGACTCTCCCTGGGGTAGAGTCCCTGAAGGTGCTGACTCTCCCTGGGGTACAGTCTTTGAAGGTGCTAACTCTCCCTGGGGTACAGTTCCTGAAGGTGCTGACTCTCCCTGGGGTACAGTCCCTGAAGATGCTGAATCTCCCTGGGGCACAGTCCCTGAAGGTGCTGACTGTCCGTGGGGTACAGTCCCAGAAGTTGCTGACTCTTCCTGGGGTACAGTTCCTGAAGATTCTGACTCTCCCAGGGGTACAGTTCCTTCAGGTGCTGACTCTCCCTGGGGTGGAGTCCCTGAAGGTGCTGACTCTCCCTAGGGTACAGTTGCTGAAGGTGCTGACTCTCCCCGGGTATATTCCCAGAAGGTGCTGACTCTCCCTGAGGGACAGTCCCTGAAGATGTTGACTGTCCCTGGGGTACACTCCCTGAAGCTGCTGACTCTCCGTTGGGTACAGTTCCTGAAGGTGCTGACTCTCCCTGAGATAAAGTCCCTGAAGGTGCTGACTCTCCCTGAGATAAAGTCCCTGAAGGTGCTGACTCTCCTCGGGGTATAGTTCCTGAATGTGCTGACTCTCCCTGGTGTACAGTTCCTGAAGGTGCTGACTCTCCCTGGGGTACAGTCCCTGAAGTTGCTGACTCTCCCTGGGGTACAGTTGCTGAAGGTGCTGACTCTCCCCGGGTACATTCCCAGAAGGTGCTGACTCTCCCTGGGGTACAGTCCCAGAAGATGCTGACTCTCCCTGGGGTACAGTCACTGACGGTGCTGACACTCCCTGGGGTACAGTTCCTGAAGGTGCTGACTCTCCCTGGGGTGCAGTTCCTGAAGGTGCTGACTCTCCCTGGGGTACAGTCCCTGAAGGCGCTGACTCTCCCTGGGGTACAGTGCCTGAAGGTGCTGACTCTCCCCGGAACAGTCGCAGAAGGTGCTGACTCTCCCTGGGGGACAGTCGCAGAAGGTGCTGTCTCTCCCTGGGGTACATTCCCTGAAGGTGCTGACTCTCCCTGGGGTACAGTTCCTGAAGGTGCTGACTCTCCCTGGGTTACAAACTCTGAAGGTGCTGACTCTCCCTGGGGTACAGTTCCTGAAGGTGCTGACTGTCCCTGGGTTACAGTCCCTGAAGGTGCTGACTCTCCCTGGGGTACAGACCCTGAAGGAGCTGACTCTCCCTGGGGTACAGTCCCTGAAGGTGCTGACTCTCCCTGGGGTACAGTCTCTGAAGATGGTGAGTCTCCACGGGGTACAGTTCCTGAAGGTGCTGACTCTCCCCGGGATAGAGTCCCTGAATGTGCTGAATCTCCCCGGGGTACAGTTCCTGAAGGTGCTGACTCTCCCTGGAGTACAGTCCCTGAATGTGCTGACTCTCCCTGGGGTACAGTCCCTGAAGGTGCTGACTCTCCCCGGGATAGAGTCCCTGAAGGTGCTGAATCTCCCCGGGGTACAGTTCCTGAAGGTGCTGACTGTCGCTGGGTTACAGTCTCGGAAGGTGCTGACTCTCCCTGGGGTACAGTCCCTGAAGTTGCTGACTTTCCCCGGGGTACAGTTGCTGAAGGTGCTGACTCTCCCCGGGTACATTCCCAGAAGGTGCTGACTCTCCCTGGGGTACAGTCCCAGAAGATGCTGACTCTCCCTGGGGTACAGTCCCTGACGGTGCTGACACTCCCAGGGGTACAGTTCCTGAAGGTGTTGACTCTCCCTGGGGTGCAGTTCCTGAAGGTGCTGACTCTCCCTGGGGTACAGTCCCTGAAGGTGCTGACTCTCCCTGGGGTACAGTCACTGAAGGTGCTGACTCTCCATGGGGTGCAGTTCCTGAAGGTGTTGACTCTCCCTGGGGTGCAGTTCCTGAAGGTGCTGACTCTCCCTGGGGTACAGTCCCTGAATGTGTTGAGTCTCCCTGGGGTACAGTCACTGAAGGTGCTGACTCTCCCTGGGGTACAGTACCTGAAGGTGCTGACTCTCCCCGAGGTACAGTCCCTGAAGATGCTGACTCTCCGTGGGGTACAGTTCCTGAAGGTACTGACTCTCCTTAGGGTACAGTTCCTTCAGGTGCTGACTCTCCCCGGGATGCAGTTCCTTAAGGTGATGACTCTCCCTGGGGTACAGTCCCTGAAGGTGCTGACTCTCCCCGGAACAGTCCCAGAAGGTGCTGACTCTCCCTGGAGTACAGTCGCTGAAGGTGCTGTCTCTCCCGGCGGTGCAGTCCCTGAAGGTGCTGACTCTCCCTGGGGTACATTCCCTGAAGATGCTGACTCTCCCTGGGGTACAGTCCCTGAAGGTGTTGACTCTCCCTGGGGTAGAGTCCCTGAAGGTGCTGACTCTCCCTGGGGTACAGTCTTTGAAGGTGCTAACTCTCCCTGGGGTACAGTTCCTGAAGGTGCTGACTCTCCCTGGGGTACAGTCCCTGAAGATGCTGAATCTCCCTGGGGCACAGTCCCTGAAGGTGCTGACTGTCCGTGGGGTACAGTCCCAGAAGTTGCTGACTCTTCCTGGGGTACAGTTCCTGAAGATTCTGACTCTCCCAGGGGTACAGTTCCTTCAGGTGCTGACTCTCCCTGGGGTAGAGTCCCTGAAGGTGCTGACTCTCCCTAGGGTACAGTTGCTGAAGGTGCTGACTCTCCCCGGGTATATTCCCAGAAGGTGCTGACTCTCCCTGGAGTACAGTCCCTGAAGGTGCTGACTCTCCCTGAGGGACAGTCCCTGAAGATGTTGACTGTCCCTGGGGTACACTCCCTGAAGCTGCTGACTCTCCGTTGGGTACAGTTCCTGAAGGTGCTGACTCTCCCTGAGATAAAGTCCCTGAAGGTGCTGACTCTCCCTGAGATAAAGTCCCTGAAGGTGCTGACTCTCCCTGAGATAAAGTCCCTGAAGGTGCTGACTCTCCCTGAGATAAAGTCCCTGAAGGTGCTGACTCTCCTCGGGGTATAGTTCCTGAATGTGCTGACTCTCCCTGGTGTACAGTTCCTGAAGGTGCTGACTCTCCCTGGGGTACAGTCCCTGAAGTTGCTGACTCTCCCTGGGGTACAGTTGCTGAAGGTGCTGACTCTCCCCGGGTACATTCCCAGAAGGTGCTGACTCTCCCTGGGGTACAGTCCCAGAAGATGCTGTCTCTCCCTGGGGTACAGTCACTGACGGTGCTGACACTCCCTGGGGTACAGTTCCTGAAGGTGCTGACTCTCCCTGGGGTGCAGTTCCTGAAGGTGCTGACTCTCCCTGGGGTACAGTCCCTGAAGGCGCTGACTCTCCCTGGGGTACAGTGCCTGAAGGTGCTGACTCTCCCTGGGGTGCAGTTCCTGAAGGTGCTGACTCTCCCTGGGGTACAGTCCCTGAAGGCGCTGACTCTCCCTGGGGTACAGTGCCTCAAGGTGCTGACTCTCCCCGGAACAGTCGCAGAAGGTGCTGACTCTCCCTGGGGGACAGTCGCAGAAGGTGCTGTCTCTCTCTGGGGTACAGTCGCTGAAGGTGCTGTCTCTCCCTGTGGTACAGACCCTGAAGGTGCTGACTCTCCCTGGGGTGCTGTCCCTGAAGGTGCTGGCTCTCCCAGGGGTACATTCCCTGAAGGTGCTGACTCTCCCTGGGGTACAGTTGCTGAAGGTGCTGACTCTCCCCGGGTACATTCCCAGAAGGTGCTGACTCTCCCTGGGGTACAGTCCCAGAAGATGCTGACTCTCCCTGGGGTACAGTCACTGACGGTGCTGACACTCCCTGGGGTACAGTTCCTGAAGGTGCTGACTCTCCCTGGGGTGCAGTTCCTGAAGGTGCTGACTCTCCCTGGGGTACAGTCCCTGAAGGCGCTGACTCTCCCTGGGGTACAGTGCCTCAAGGTGCTGACTCTCCCCGGAACAGTCGCAGAAGGTGCTGACTCTCCCTGGGGGACAGTCGCAGAAGGTGCTGTCTCTCTCTGGGGTACATTCCCTGAAGGTGCTGACTCTCCCTGGGGTACAGTTCCTGCAGGTGCTGACTCTCCCTGGGTTACAAACTCTGAAGGTGCTGACTCTCCCTGGGGTACAGTTCCTGAAGGTGCTGACTGTCCCTGGGTTACAGTCCCTGAAGGTGCTGACTCTCCCTGGGGTACAGACCCTGAAGGAGCTGACTCTCCCTGGGGTACAGTCCCTGAAGGTGCTGACTCTCCCTGGGGTACAGTCTCTGAAGATGGTGAGTCTCCACGGGGTACAGTTCCTGAAGGTGCTGACTCTCCCCGGGATAGAGTCCCTGAATGTGCTGAATCTCCCCGGGGTACAGTTCCTGAAGGTGCTGACTCTCCCTGGAGTACAGTCCCTGAATGTGCTGACTCTCCCTGGGGTACAGTCCCTGAAGGTGCTGACTCTCCCCGGGGTACAGTCTCTGAAGATGCTGAGTCTCCACGGGGTACTGTTACTGAAGGTGCTGACTCTCCCCGGGATAGAGTCCCTGAAGGTGCTGAATCTCCCCGGGGTACAGTTCCTGAAGGTGCTGACTGTCGCTGGGTTACAGTCCCGGAAGGTGCTGACTCTCCCTGGGGTACAGTCCCTGAAGTTGCTGACTCTCCCCGGGGTACAGTTGCTGAAGGTGCTGACTCTCCCCGGGTACATTCCCAGAAGGTGCTGACTCTCCCTGGGGTACAGTCCCAGAAGATGCTGACTCTCCCTGGGGTACAGTCCCTGACGGTGCTGACACTCCCAGGGGTACAGTTCCTGAAGGTGTTGACTCTCCCTGGGGTGCAGTTCCTGAAGGTGCTGACTCTCCCTGGGGTACAGTCCCTGAAGGTGCTGACTCTCCCTGGGGTACAGTCACTGAAGGTGCTGACTCTCCATGGGGTGCAGTTCCTGAAGGTGTTGACTCTCCCTGGGGTGCAGTTCCTGAAGGTGCTGACTCTCCCTGGGGTACAGTCCCTGAAGATGCTGAATCTCCCTGGGGCACAGTCCCTGAAGGTGCTGACTGTCCGTGGGGTACAGTCCCAGAAGTTGCTGACTCTTCCTGGGGTACAGTTCCTGAAGGTTCTGACTCTCCCAGGGGTACAGTTCCTTCAGGTGCTGACTCTCCCTGGGGTAGAGTCCCTGAAGGTGCTGACTCTCCCTAGGGTACAGTTGCTGAAGGTGCTGACTCTCCCCGGGTATATTCCCAGAAGGTGCTGACTCTCCCTGGAGTACAGTCCCAGAAGGTGCTGACTCTCCCTGGGGTACAGTTGCTGAAGGTGCTGACTCTCCCTGGGGTACAGTTCCTGAAGGTGCTGACTCTCCCTGGGGTACAGTCCCTGAAGGTGAAGAATCTCCCTGGGGCACAGTCCCTGAAGGTGCTGACTCTCCCTGGGGTACAGTCCCAGAAGGTGCTGACTCTCCCTGGGGTACAGTTCCTGAAGGTGCTGACTCTCCCTGGGGTACAGTCCCTGAAGGTGCTGACTCTCCCCGGAACAATCGCAGAAGGTGCTGACTTTCCCTGGGGGACAGTTGCTGAAGGTGCTGACTCTCCCTGGGTACAGTACCAGAAGGTGCTGACTCTCCTTAGGGTACAGTTCCTTCAGGTGCTGACTCTCCCCGGGATGCAGTTCCTTAAGGTGATGACTCTCCCTGGGGTACAGTCCCTGAAGGTGCTGACTCTCCCCGGAACAGTCTCAGAAGGGGCTGACTCTCCCTGGGGTACAGTCGCTGAAGGTGCTGTCTCTCCCTGTGGTACAGACCCTGAAGGTGCTGACTCTCCCTGGGGTGCTGTCCCTGAAGGTGCTGGCTCTCCCTGGGGTACATTCCCTGAAGGTGCTGACTCTCCCCGGGGTACAGTACCTGAAGGTGATAAATCTCCCAGGGGTACAATCCCTGAATGTGTTGACGCTCCCCGGGGTACAGTACCTGAAGGTGCTGACTCTACCAGGGGTACAGTCCCTGAAGGTGCTGACTCTCCTTGGGGTAGAGTCCCTGAAGGTGCTGACTCTCTCTGGGGTACATTCCCGAAGGTGCTGACTCTCCCCGGGTTACAGTCCCGGAAGGTGCTGACTTTCCCTGGGGTACAGTCCTTGAAGGTGCTGACTCTCCCTGGGATACAATGCGTGAAGGTGCTAACTCTCCCTCGGGTACAGTCCCTGAAGCTGCTGACTCTCCCTGGGGTACAGTTACTGAAGGTACTGACTCTCCCTGGGGTACATTTCCTGAAGGTGCTGACACTCCCTGAAGGTACTGTCCCCGAAGGTGCTGACTCTCCCCCGGTATAGTCCCTAGAGGGCAGGCTCTCCCCGCGTTACAGTCCCTGAATGTGCTGACTCTCCCTGGGGTACTGTCCCAGAAGATGTTTACTGTCCCTGGGGTACATTCCCTGAAGCTGCTGACTCTCCGTTGGGTACAGTTCCTGAAGGTGCTGACTCTCCCTGAGATAAAGTCCCTGAAGGTGCTGACTCTCCCTGAGATAAAGTCCCTGAAGGTGCTGACTCTCCTCGGGGTATAGTTCCTGAAGGTGCTGACTCTCCCTGGGGTACAGTCCCTGAAATTGCTGACTCTCCCTGGGGTACAGTTGCTGAAGGTGCTGACTCCCCCCGGGGACATTCCCAGAAGGTGCTGACTCTCCCTGGGGTACAGTCTCTGAAGATGCTGAGTCTCCACGGGGTACTGTTACTGAAGGTGCTGACTCTCCCCGGGATAGAGTCCCTGAAGGTGCTGAATCTCCCCGGGGTACAGTTCCTGAAGGTGCTGACTGTCGCTGGGTTACAGTCCCGGAAGGTGCTGACTCTCCCTGGGGTACAGTCCCTGAAGTTGCTGACTCTCCCCGGGGTACAGTTGCTGAAGGTGCTGACTCTCCCCAGGTACATTCCCAGAAGGTGCTGACTCTCCCTGGGGTACAGTCCCAGAAGATGCTGACTCTCCCTGGGGTACAGTCCCTGACGGTGCTGACACTCCCAGGGGTACAGTTCCTGAAGGTGTTGACTCTCCCTGGGGTGCAGTTCCTGAAGGTGCTGACTCTCCCTGGGGTACAGTCCCTGAAGGTGCTGACTCTCCCTGGGGTACAGTCACTGAATGTGCTGACTCTCCATGGGGTGCAGTTCCTGAAGGTGTTGACTCTCCCTGGGGTGCAGTTCCTGAAGGTGCTGACTCTCCCTGGGGTACAGTCCCTGAATGTGTTGAGTCTCCCTGGGGTACAGTCACTGAAGGTGCTGACTCTCCCTGGGGTACAGTACCTGAAGGTGCTGACTCTCCCCGAGGTACAGTCCCTGAAGATGCTGACTCTCCGTGGGGTACAGTTCCTGAAGGTACTGACTCTCCTTAGGGTACAGTTCCTTCAGGTGCTGACTCTCCCCGGGATGCAGTTCCTTAAGGTGATGACTCTCCCTGGGGTACAGTCGCTGAAGGTGCTGACTCTCCCCGGAACAGTCCCAGAAGGTGCTGACTCTCCCTGGAGTACAGTCGCTGAAGGTGCTGTCTCTCCCTGCGGTGCAGTCCCTGAAGATGCTGACTCTCCCTGGGGTACATTCCCTGAAGATGCTGACTCTCCCTGGGGTACAGTCCCTGAAGGTGTTGACTCTCCCTGGGGTAGAGTCCCTGAAGGTGCTGACTCTCCCTGGGGTACAGTCTTTGAAGGTGCTAACTCTCCCTGGGGTACAGTTCCTGAAGGTGCTGACTCTCCCTGGGGTACAGTCCCTGAAGATGCTGAATCTCCCTGGGGCACAGTCCCTGAAGGTGCTGACTGTCCGTGGGGTACAGTCCCAGAAGTTGCTGACTCTTCCTGGGGTACAGTTCCTGAAGATTCTGACTCTCCCAGGGGTACAGTTCCTTCAGGTGCTGACTCTCCCTGGGGTAGAGTCCCTGAAGGTGCTGACTCTCCCTAGGGTACAGTTGCTGAAGGTGCTGACTCTCCCCGGGTATATTCCCAGAAGGTGCTGACTCTCCCTGGAGTACAGTCCCTGAAGGTGCTGACTCTCCCTGAGGGACAGTCCCTGAAGATGTTGACTGTCCCTGGGGTACACTCCCTGAAGCTGCTGACTCTCCGTTGGGTACAGTTCCTGAAGGTGCTGACTCTCCCTGAGATAAAGTCCCTGAAGGTGCTGACTCTCCCTGAGATAAAGTCCCTGAAGGTGCTGACTCTCCTCGGGGTATAGTTCCTGAATGTGCTGACTCTCCCTGGTGTACAGTTCCTGAAGGTGCTGACTCTCCCTGGGGTACAGTCCCTGAAGTTGCTGACTCTCCCTGGGGTACAGTTGCTGAAGGTGCTGACTCTCCCCGGGTACATTCCCAGAAGGTGCTGACTCTCCCTGGGGTACAGTCCCAGAAGATGCTGACTCTCCCTGGGGTACAGTCACTGACGGTGCTGACACTCCCTGGGGTACAGTTCCTGAAGGTGCTGACTCTCCCTGGGGTGCAGTTCCTGAAGGTGCTGACTCTCCCTGGGGTACAGTCCCTGAAGGTGCTGACTCTCCCCGAGGTACAGTCCCTGAAGATGCTGACTCTCCGTGGGGTACAGTTCCTGAAGGTACTGACTCTCCTTAGGGTACAGTTCCTTCAGGTGCTGACTCTCCCCGGAATGCAGTTCCTTAAGGTGATGACTCTCCCTGGGGTACAGTCCCTGAAGGTGCTGACTCTCCCCGGAACAGTCCCAGAAGGTGCTGACTCTCACTGGAGTACAGTCGCTGAAGGTGCTGTCTCTCCCGGCGGTGCAGTCCCTGAAGGTGCTGACTCTCCCTGGGGTACATTCCCTGAAGGTGCTGACTCTCCCTGGGGTACAGTCCCTGAAGGTGCTGACTGTCCCTGGGGTAGAGTCCCTGAAGATGCTGACTCTCCCTGGGGTACAGTCCCTGAAGGTGTTGACTCTCCCTGGGGTAGAGTCCCTGAAGGTGCTGACTCTCCCTGGGGTACAGTCTTTGAAGGTGCTAACTCTCCCTGGGGTACAGTTCCTGAAGGTGCTGACTCTCCCTGGGGTACAGTCCCTGAAGATGCTGAATCTCCCTGGGGCACAGTCCCTGAAGGTGCTGACTGTCCGTGGGGTACAGTCCCAGAAGTTGCTGACTCTTCCTGGGGTACAGTTCCTGAAGGTTCTGACTCTCCCAGGGGTACAGTTCCTTCAGGTGCTGACTCTCCCTGGGGTAGAGTCCCTGAAGGTGCTGACTCTCCCTAGGGTACAGTTGCTGAAGGTGCTGACTCTCCCCGGGTATATTCCCAGAAGGTGCTGACTCTCCCTGGAGTACAGTCCCAGAAGGTGCTGACTCTCCCTGGGGTACAGTTGCTGAAGGTGCTGACTCTCCCTGGGGTACAGTTCCTGAAGGTGCTGACTCTCCCTGGGGTACAGTCCCTGAAGGTGAAGAATCTCCCTGGGGCACAGTCCCTGAAGGTGCTGACTCTCCCTGGGGTACAGTCCCAGAAGGTGCTGACTCTCCCTGGGGTACAGTTCCTGAAGGTGCTGACTCTCCCTGGGGTACAGTCCCTGAAGGTGCTGACTCTCCCCGGAACAATCGCAGAAGGTGCTGACTTTCCCTGGGGGACAGTTGCTGAAGGTGCTGACTCTCCCTGGGTACAGTACCAGAAGATGCTGACTCTCCTTAGGGTACAGTTCCTTCAGGTGCTGACTCTCCCCGGGATGCAGTTCCTTAAGGTGATGACTCTCCCTGGGGTACAGTCCCTGAAGGTGCTGACTCTCCCCGGAACAGTCTCAGAAGGTGCTGACTCTCCCTGGGGTACAGTCGCTGAAGGTGCTGTCTCTCCCTGTGGTACAGACCCTGAAGGTTCTGACTCTCCCTGGGGTGCTGTCCCTGAAGGTGCTGGCTCTCCCTGGGGTACATTCCCTGAAGGTGCTGACTCTCCCCGGGGTACAGTACCTGAAGGTGATAAATCTCCCAGGGGTACAATCCCTGAATGTGTTGACGCTCCCCGGGGTACAGTACCTGAAGGTGCTGACTCTACCAGGGGTACAGTCCCTGAAGGTGCTGACTCTCCTTGGGGTAGAGTCCCTGAAGGTGCTGACTCTCTCTGGGGTACATTCCCGAAGGTGCTGACTCTCCCCGGGTTACAGTCCCGGAAGGTGCTGACTCTCCCTGGGGTACAGTCCTTGAAGGTGCTGACTCTCCCTGGGATACAATGCGTGAAGGTGCTAACTCTCCCTCGGGTACAGTCCCTGAAGGTGCTGACTCTCCCTGGGGTACAGTTACTGAAGGTACTGACTCTCCCTGGGGTACATTTCCTGAAGGTGCTGACACTCCCTGGAGGTACTGTCCCCGAAGGTGCTGACTCTCCCCCGGTATAGTCCCTAGAGGGCTGGCTCTCCCCGCGTTACATTCCCTGAATGTGCTGACTCTCCCTGGGGTACTGTCCCAGAAGATGTTTACTGTCCCTGGGGTACATTCCCTGAAGCTGCTGACTCTCCGTTGGGTACAGTTCCTGAAGGTGCTGACTCTCCCTGAGATAAAGTCCCTGAAGGTGCTGACTCTCCCTGAGATAAAGTCCCTGAAGGTGCTGACTCTCCTCGGGGTATAGTTCCTGAAGGTGCTGACTCTCCCTGGGGTACAGTCCCTGAAATTGCTGACTCTCCCTGGGGTACAGTTGCTGAAGGTGCTGACTCCCCCGGGTACATTCCCAGAAGGTGCTGACTCTCCCTGGGGTACTGTCCCAGAAGATGCTGACTCTCCCTGGGGTACAGTCCCTGACGGTGCTGACACTCCCTGGGGGACAGTTCCTGAAGGTGCTGACTCTCCCTGGGGTGCAGTTCCTGAAGGTGCTGACTCTCCCTGGGGTACAGTCCCTGAAGGCGCTGACTCTCCCTGGGGTACAGTGCCTGAAGGTGCTGACTCTCCCCGGAACAGTCGCAGAAGGTGCTGACTCTCCCTGGGGGACAGTCGCAGAAGGTGCTGTCTCTTCCTGGGGTACATTCCCTGAAGGTGCTGACTCTCCCTGATGTACAGTCCCTGAAGGTGCTGACTCTTCCTGGGGTACAGACCCTGAAGATGGTGAGTCTCCACGGGGTACAGTTCCTGAAGGTGCTGACTCTCCCCGGGATAGAGTCCCTGAATGTGCTGATTCTCCCCGGGGTACAGTTCCTGAATGTGCTGACTCTCCCTGGTGTACAGTTCCTGAAGGTGCTGACTTTCCCTGGGGTCCAGTCCCTGAAGTTGCTGACTCTCCCCGGGGTACAGTTGCTGAAGGTGCTGACTCTCCCCGGGTACATTCCCAGAAGGTGCTGACTCTCCCTGGGGTACAGTCCCAGAAGATGCTGACTCTCCCTGGGGTACAGTCCCTGACGGTGCTGACTCTCCCAGGGTTACAGTTCCTGAAGGTGCTGACTCTCCCTGGGGTGCAGTTCCTGAAGGTGCTGACTCTCCCTGGGGAACAGTCCCTGAAGGTGCTGACTCTCCCTGGGGTACAGTCACTGAAGGTGCTGACTCTCCATGGGGTGCAGTTCCTGAAGGTGCTGACTCTCCCTGGGGTACAGTCCCTGAAGTGTTGACTCTCCCTGGGGTACAGTCACTCAAGCTGCTGACTCTCCCTGGGGTACAGTACCTGAAGGTGCTGACTCTCCCTGGGGTACAGTGCCTGAAGGTGCTGACTCTCCCCGGAACAGTCGCAGAAGGTGCTGACTCTCCCTGGGGGACAGTCGCAGAAGGTGCTGTCTCTCCCTGGGGTACATTCCCTGAAGGTGCTGACTCTCCCTGGGGTACATTCCCTGAAGGTACTGACTCTCCCTGGGGTACAGTCCCTGAAGTTGCTGACTCTTCCTGGGGTACAGACCCTGAAGGTGCTGACTCTCCCTGGGGTACAGTCCCTGAAGGTGCTGACTCTCCCCGGGGTACAGTCTCTGAAGATGCTGAGTCTCCACGGGGTACAGTTACTGAAGGTGCTGACTCTCCCCGGGATAGAGTCCCTGAAGGTGCTGAATCTCCCTGGGGTACAGTTCCTGAAGGTGCTGACTGTCGCTGGGTTACAGTCCCGGAAGGTGCTGACTCTCCCTGGGGTACAGTCCCTGAAGGTGCTGACTCTCCCTGGGGTACAGTCACTGAAGGTGCTGACTCTCCATGGGGTGCAGTTCCTGAAGGTGTTGACTCTCCCTGGGGTGCAGTTCCTGAAGGTGCTGACTCTCCCTGGGGTACAGTCCCTGAATGTGTTGAGTCTCCCTGGGGTACAGTCACTGAAGGTGCTGACTCTCCCTGGGGTACAGTACCTGAAGGTGCTGACTCTCCCCGAGGTACAGTCCCTGAAGATGCTGACTCTCCGTGGGGTACAGTTCCTGAAGGTACTGACTCTCCTTAGGGTACAGTTCCTTCAGGTGCTGACTCTCCCCGGGATGCAGTTCCTTAAGGTGATGACTCTCCCTGGGTACAGTCCCTGAAGGTGCTGACTCTCCCCGGAACAGTCCCAGAAGGTGCTGACTCTCCCTGGAGTACAGTCGCTGAAGGTGCTGTCTCTCCCTGCGGTGCAGTCCCTGAAGGTGCTGACTCTCCCTGGGGTACATTCCCTGAAGGTGCTGACTCTCCCTGGGGTACAGTCCCTGAAGGTGCTGACTGTCCCTGGGGTAGAGTCCCTGAAGATGCTGACTCTCCCTGGGGTACAGTCCCTGAATGTGTTGACTCTCCCTGGGGTAGAGTCCCTGAAGGTGCTGACTCTCCCTGGGGTACAGTCTTTGAAGGTGCTAACTCTCCCTGGGGTACAGTTCCTGAAGGTGCTGACTCTCCCTGGGGTACAGTCCCTGAAGATGCTGAATCTCCCTGGGGCACAGTCCCTGAAGGTGCTGACTGTCCGTGGGGTACAGTCCCAGAAGTTGCTGACTCTTCCTGGGGTACAGTTCCTGAAGGTTCTGACTCTCCCAGGGGTACAGTTCCTTCAGGTGCTGACTCTCCCTGGGGTAGAGTCCCTGAAGGTGCTGACTCTCCCTAGGGTACAGTTGCTGAAGGTGCTGACTCTCCCCGGGTATATTCCCAGAAGGTGCTGACTCTCCCTGGAGTACAGTCCCAGAAGGTGCTGACTCTCCCTGGGGTACAGTTGCTGAAGGTGCTGACTCTCCCTGGGGTACAGTTCCTGAAGGTGCTGACTCTCCCTGGGGTACAGTCCCTGAAGGTGAAGAATCTCCCTGGGGCACAGTCCCTGAAGGTGCTGACTCTCCCTGGGGTACAGTCCCAGAAGGTGCTGACTCTCCCTGGGGTACAGTTCCTGAAGGTGCTGATTCTCCCTGGGGTACAGTCCCTGAAGGTGCTGACTCTCCCCGGAACAATCGCAGAAGGTGCTGACTTTCCCTGGGGGACAGTTGCTGAAGGTGCTGACTCTCCCTGGGTACAGTACCAGAAGGTGCTGACTCTCCCTGGGGTACAGTCCCTGAAATTGCTGACTCTCCCTGGGGTACAGTTGCTGAAGGTGCTGACTCCCCCCGGGTACATTCCCAGAAGGTGCTGATTCTCCCCGGGGTACAGTTGCTGAAGGTGCTGACTCTCCCTGGAGTACAGTCCCTGAAGGTGCTGACTCTCCCTGGGGTACAGTCCCTGAAGGTGCTGACTCTCCCCGGGGTACAGTCTCTGAAGATGCTGAGTCTCCACGGGGTACAGTTACTGAAGGTGCTGACTCTCCCCGGGATAGAGTCCCTGAATGTGCTGAATCTCCCCGGGGTACAGTTCCTGAAGGTGCTGACTCTCCCTGGAGTACAGTCCCTGAAGGTGCTGACTCTCCCTGGGTTACAGTCCCGGAAGGTGCTGACTCTCCTCGGGGTACAGTTCCTGAATGTGCTGACTCTCCCTGGTGTACAGTTCTTGAAGGTGCTGACTTTCCCTGGGGTCCAGTCCCTGAAGTTGCTGACTCTCCCCGGGGTACAGTTGCTGAAGGTGCTGACTCTCCCCGGGTACATTCCCAGAAGGTGCTGACTCTCCCTGGGGTACAGTCCCAGAAGATGCTGACTCTCCCTGGGGTACAGTCCCTGACGGTGCTGACTCTCCCAGGGTTACAGTTCCTGAAGGTGCTGACTCTCCCTGGGGTGCAGTTCCTGAAGGTGCTGACTCTCCCTGGGGAACAGTCCCTGAAGGTGCTGACTCTCCCTGGGGTACAGTCACTGAAGGTGCTGACTCTCCATGGGGTGCAGTTCCTGAAGGTGCTGACTCTCCCTGGGGTACAGTCCCTGAAGTGTTGACTCTACCTGGGGTACAGTCACTCAAGCTGCTGACTCTCCCTGGGGTACAGTACCTGAAGGTGCTGACTCTCCCTGGGGTACAGTGCCTGAAGGTGCTGACTCTCCCCGGAACAGTCGCAGAAGGTGCTGACTCTCCCTGGGGGACAGTCGCAGAAGGTGCTGTCTCTCCCTGGGGTACATTCCCTGAAGGTGCTGACTCTCCCTGGGGTACATTCCCTGAAGGTGCTGACTCTCCCTGGGGTACAGTCCCTGAAGTTGCTGACTCTTCCTGGGGTACAGACCCTGAAGGTGCTGACTCTCCCTGGGGTACAGTCCCTGAAGGTGCTGACTCTCCCCGGGGTACAGTCTCTGAAGATGCTGAGTCTCCACGGGGTACAGTTACTGAAGGTGCTGACTCTCCCCGGGATAGAGTCCCTGAAGGTGCTGAATCTCCCTGGGGTACAGTTCCTGAAGGTGCTGACTGTCGCTGGGTTACAGTCCCGGAAGGTGCTGACTCTCCCTGGGGTACAGTCCCTGAAGGTGCTGACTCTCCCTGGGGTACAGTCACTGAAGGTGCTGACTCTCCATGGGGTGCAGTTCCTGAAGGTGTTGACTCTCCCTGGGGTGCAGTTCCTGAAGGTGCTGACTCTCCCTGGGGTACAGTCCCTGAATGTGTTGAGTCTCCCTGGGGTACAGTCACTGAAGGTGCTGACTCTCCCTGGGGTACAGTACCTGAAGGTGCTGACTCTCCCCGAGGTACAGTCCCTGAAGATGCTGACTCTCCGTGGGGTACAGTTCCTGAAGGTACTGACTCTCCTTAGGGTACAGTTCCTTCAGGTGCTGACTCTCCCCGGGATGCAGTTCCTTAAGGTGATGACTCTCCCTGGGTACAGTCCCTGAAGGTGCTGACTCTCCCCGGAACAGTCCCAGAAGGTGCTGACTCTCCCTGGAGTACAGTCGCTGAAGGTGCTGTCTCTCCCTGCGGTGCAGTCCCTGAAGGTGCTGACTCTCCCTGGGGTACATTCCCTGAAGGTGCTGACTCTCCCTGGGGTACAGTCCCTGAAGGTGCTGACTGTCCCTGGGGTAGAGTCCCTGAAGATGCTGACTCTCCCTGGGGTACAGTCCCTGAAGGTGTTGACTCTCCCTGGGGTAGAGTCCCTGAAGGTGCTGACTCTCCCTGGGGTACATTTTTCAAAGGTGCTAACTCTCCCTGGGGTACAGTGTCTGAAGGTGCTGACTCTCCCTGGGGTACAGTCCCTGAAGATGCTGAATCTCCCTGGGGCACAGTCCCTGAAGGTGCTGACTGTCCGTGGGGTACAGTCCCAGAAGTTGCTGACTCTTCCTGGGGTACAGTTCCTGAAGGTTCTGACTCTCCCAGGGGTACAGTTCCTTCAGGTGCTGACTCTCCCTGGGGTAGAGTCCCTGAAGGTGCTGACTCTCCCTAGGGTACAGTTGCTGAAGGTGCTGACTCTCCCCGGGTATATTCCCAGAAGGTGCTGACTCTCCCTGGAGTACAGTCCCAGAAGGTGCTGACTCTCCCTGGGGTACAGTTGCTGAAGGTGCTGACTCTCCCTGGGGTACAGTTCCTGAAGGTGCTGACTCTCCCTGGGGTACAGTCCCTGAAGGTGAAGAATCTCCCTGGGGCACAGTCCCTGAAGGTGCTGACTCTCCCTGGGGTACAGTCCCAGAAGGTGCTGACTCTCCCTGGGGTACAGTTCCTGAAGGTGCTGACTCTCCCTGGGGTACAGTCCCTGAAGGTGCTGACTCTCCCCGGAACAATCGCAGAAGGTGCTGACTTTCCCTGGGGGACAGTTGCTGAAGGTGCTGACTCTCCCTGGGTACAGTACCAGAAGGTGCTGACTCTCCCCGATGTACAGTCCCTGAAGGGGCTGACTCTCCCTGGGGTACAGTTCCTGAAGGTACTGACTCTCCTTAGGGTACAGTTCCTTCAGGTGCTGACTCTCCCCGGGATGCAGTTCCTTAAGGTGATGACTCTCCCTGGGGTACAGTCCCTGAAGGTGCTGACTCTCCCTGGGGTACAGTCACTGAAGGTGCTGACTCTCCATGGGGTGCAGTTCCTGAAGGTGTTGACTCTCCCTGGGGTGCAGTTCCTGAAGGTGCTGACTCTCCCTGGGGTACAGTCCCTGAAGTGTTGACTCTCCCTGGGGTACAGTCACTGAAGCTGCTGACTCTCCCTGGGGTACAGTACCTGAAGGTGCTGACTCTCCCCGAGGTACAGTCCCTGAAGATGCTGACTCTCCGTGGGGTACAGTTCCTGAAGGTACTGACTCTCCTTAGGGTACAGTTCCTTCAGGTGCTGACTCTCCCCGGGATGCAGTTCCTTAAATGATGACTCTCCCTGGGGTACAGTCCCTGAAGGTGCTGACTCTCCCCGGAACAGTCCCAGAAGGTGCTGACTCTCCCTGGAGTACAGTCGCTGAAGGTGCTGTCTCTCCCTGCGGTGCAGTCCCTCAAGGTGCTGACTCTCCCTGGGGTACATTCCCTGAAGGTGCTGACTCTCCCTGGGGTACAGTCCCTGAAGGTGCTGACTCTCTCTGGGGTACATTCCCGAAGGTGCTGACTCTCCCCGGGTTACAGTCCCGGAAGGTGCTGACTCTCCCTGGGGTACAGTCCTTGAAGGTGCTGACTCTCCCTGGGATACAATGCGTGAAGGTGCTAACTCTCCCTCGGGTACAGTCCCTGAAGGTGCTGACTCTCCCTGGGGTACAGTCCCTGAAGGTGCTGACTCTCCCTGGGGTACAGTTACTGAAGGTACTGACTCTCCCTGGGGTACATTTCCTGAAGGTGCTGACACTCCCTGGAGGTACTGTCCCCGAAGGTGCTGACTCTCCCCCGGTATAGTCCCTAGAGGGCTGGCTCTCCCCGCGTTACAGTCCCTGAATGTGCTGACTCTCCCTGGGGTACTGTCCCAGAAGATGTTTACTGTCCCTGGGGTACATTCCCTGAAGCTGCTGACTCTCCGTTGGGTACAGTTCCTGAAGGTGCTGACTCTCCCTGAGATAAAGTCCCTGAAGGTGCTGACTCTCCCTGAGATAAAGTCCCTGAAGGTGCTGACTCTCCTCGGGGTATAGTTCCTGAAGGTGCTGACTCTCCCTGGGGTACAGTCCCTGAAATTGCTGACTCTCCCTGGGGTACAGTTGCTGAAGGTGCTGACTCCCCCCGGGTACATTCTCAGAAGGTGCTGACTCTCCCTGGGGTACAGTCCCAGAAGATGCTGACTCTCCCTGGGGTACAGTCCCTGACGGTGCTGACACTCCCTGGGGTACAGTTCCTGAAGGTGCTGACTCTCCCTGGGGTGCAGTTCCTGAAGGTGCTGACTCTCCCTGGGGTACAGTCCCTGAAGGCGCTGACTCTCCCTGGGGTACAGTGCCTGAAGGTGCTGACTCTCCCCGGAACAGTTGCAGAAGGTGCTGACTCTCCCTGGGGGACAGTCGCAGAAGGTGCTGTCTCTTCCTGGGGTACATTCCCTGAAGGTGCTGACTCTCCCTGATGTACAGTCCCTGAAGGTGCTGACTCTTCCTGGGGTACAGACCCTGAAGGTGCTGACTCTCCCTGGGGTACAGTCCCTGAAGGTGCTGACTCTCCCCGGGATAGAGTCCCTGAATGTGCTGAATCTCCCCGGGGTACAGTTCCTGAAGGTGCTGACTCTCCCTGGAGTACAGTCCCTGAAGGTGCTGACTCTCCCTGGGTTACAGTCCCGGAAGGTGCTGACTCTCCTCGGGGTACAGTTCCTGAATGTGCTGACTCTCCCTGGTGTACAGTTCCTGAAGGTGCTGACTTTCCCTGGGGTACAGTCCCTGAAGTTGCTGACTCTCCCCGGGGTACAGTTGCTGAAGGTGCTGACTCTCCCCGGGTACATTCCCAGAAGGTGCTGACTCTCCCTGGGGTACAGTCCCAGAAGATGCTGACTCTCCCTGGGGTACAGTCCCTGACGGTGCTGACACTCCCAGGGTTACAGTTCCTGAAGGTGCTGACTCTCCCTGGGGTGCAGTTCCTGAAGGTGCTGACTCTCCCTGGGGTACAGTCCCTGAAGGTGCTGACTCTCCCTGGGGTACAGTCACTGAAGGTGCTGAATCTCCATGGGGTGCAGATCCTGAAGGTGCTGACTCTCCCTGGGGTACAGTCCCTGAAGTGTTGACTCTCCCTGGGGTACAGTCACTCAAGCTGCTGACTCTCCCTGGGGTACAGTACCTGAAGGTGCTGACTCTCCCTGGGGTACAGTGCCTGAAGGTGCTGACTCTCCCCGGAACAGACGCAGAAGGTGCTGACTCTCCCTGGGGGACAGTCGCAGAAGATGCTGTCTCTCCCTGGGGTACATTCCCTGAAGGTGCTGACTCTCCCTGGGGTACATTCCCTGAAGGTGCTGACTCTCCCTGGGGTACAGTCCCTGAAGTTGCTGACTCTTCCTGGGGTACAGACCCTGAAGGTGCTGACTCTCCCTGGGGTACAGTCCCTGAAGGTGCTGACTCTCCCTGGGGTACAGTCTCTGAAGATGGTGAGTCTCCACGGGGTACAGTTCCTGAAGGTGCTGACTCTCCCCGGGATAGAGTCCCTGAATGTGCTGAATCTCCCCGGGGTACAGTTCCTGAAGGTGCTGACTCTCCCTGGAGTACAGTCCCTGAAGGTGCTGACTCTCCCTGGGGTACAGTCCCTGAAGGTGCTGACTCTCCCCGGGGTACAGTCTCTGAAGATGCTGAGTCTCCACGGGGTACAGTTACTGAAGGTGCTGACTCTCCCCGGGATAGAGTCCCTGAAGGTGCTGAATCTCCCTGGGGTACAGTTCCTGAAGGTGCTGACTCTCCCTGGTGTACAGTTCCTGAAGGTGCTGACTTTCCCTGGGGTACAGTCCCTGAAGTTGCTGACTCTCCCCGGGGTACAGTTGCTGAAGGTGCTGACTCTCCCCGGGTACATTCCCAGAAGGTGCTGACTCTCCCTGGGGTACAGTCCCAGAAGATGCTGACTCTCCCTGGGGTACAGTCCCTGACGGTGCTGACACTCCCAGGGGTACAGTTCCTGAAGGTGCTGACTCTCCCTGGGGTGCAGTTCCTGAAGGTGCTGACTCTCCCTGGGGTACAGTCCCTGAAGGTGCTGACTCTCCCTGGGGTACAGTCACTGAAGGTGCTGACTCTCCATGGGGTGCAGTTCCTGAAGGTGTTGACTCTCCCTGGGGTGCAGTTCTTGAAGGTGCTGACTCTCCCTGCGGTACAGTCCCTGAAGTGTTGACTCTCCCTGGGGTACAGTCACTGAAGCTGCTGACTCTCCCTGGGGTACAGTACCTGAAGGTGCTGCCTCTCCCCGAGGTACAGTCCCTGAAGATGCTGACTCTCCGTGGGGTACAGTTCCTGAAGGTACTGACTCTCCTTAGGGTACAGTTCCTTCAGGTGCTGACTCTCCCCGGGATGCAGTTCCTTAAATGATGACTCTCCCTGGGGTACAGTCCCTGAAGGTGCTGACTCTCCCCGGAACAGTCCCAGAAGGTGCTGACTCTCCCTGGAGTACAGTCGCTGAAGGTGCTGTCTCTCCCTGCGGTGCAGTCCCTCAAGGTGCTGACTCTCCCTGGGGTACATTCCCTGAAGGTGCTGACTCTCCCTGGGGTACAGTCCCTGAAGGTGCTGACTGTCCCTGGGGTAGAGTCCCTGAAGGTGATGACTCTCCCAGGGGTACAATCCCTGAATGTGCTGACTCTCCCCGGGGTACAGTACCTGAAGGTGCTGACTCTCCCTGGGGTACAGTACCTGAAGGTGCTGACTCTCCCTGGGGTGCAGTTCCTGAAGGTGCTGACTCTCACTGGGGTACAGTCCCTGAAGGTGCTGACTCTCCCTGGGGTACAGTCACTGAAGGTGCTGACTCTCCATGGGGTGCAGTTCCTGAAGATGTTGACTCTCCCTGGGGTGCAGTTCCTGAATGTGCTGACTCTCCCTGGGGTACAGTCCCTGAAGGTGCTGACTCTCCCTGGGGTACAGTCACTGAAGGTGCTGACTCTCCCTGGGGTACTGTACCTGAAGGTGCTGACTCTCCCCGAGGTACAGTCCCTGAAGATGCTGATTCTCCGTGGGGTACAGTTCCTGAAGGTACTGACTCTCCTTAGGGTGCAGTTCCTTCAGGTGCTGACTCTCCCCGGGATGCAGTTCCTTAAGGTGATGACTCTCCCTGGGGTACAGTCCCTGAAGGTGCTGACTCTCCCCGGAACAGTCCCAGAAGGTGCTGACTCTCCCTGGGGTACAGTCGCTGAAGGTGCTGTCTCTCCCTGTGGTACAGACCCTGAAGGTGCTGACTCTCCCTGCGGTGCAGTCCCTGAAGGTGCTGACTCTCCCTGGGGTACATTCCCTGAAGGTGCTGACTCTCCCTGGTGTACAGTGCCTGAAGGTGATGATTCTCCCAGGGGTACAATCCCTGAATGTGCTGACTCTCCCCGGGGTACAGTACCTGAAGATGCTGACTCTCCCTGGGGTACAGTCCCTGAAGGTGTTGACTCTCCCTGGGGTAGAGTCCCTGAAGGTGCTGACTCTCCCTGGGGTACAGTCTTTGAAGGTGCTAACTCTCCCTGGGGTACAGTTCCTGAAGGTGCTGACTCTCCCTGGGTTACAGTCCCTGAAGATGCTGAATCTCCCTGGGGCACAGTCCCTGAAGGTGCTGACTGTCCGTGGGGTACAGTCCCAGAAGGTGCTGACTCTTCCTGGGGTACAGTTCCTGAAGGTTCTGACTCTCCCAGGGGTACAGTTCCTTCAGGTGCTGACTCTCCCTGGGTTAGAGTCCCTGAACGTGCTGACTCTCCCTAGGGTACAGTTGCTGAAGGTGCTGACTCTCCCCAGGTATATTCCCAGAAGGTGCTGACTCTCCCTGGAGTACAGTCCCAGAAGGTGCTGACTCTCCCTGGGGTACAGTTGCTGAAGGTGCTGACTCTCCCCGGGATGCAGTTCCTTAAGGTGATGACTCTCCCTGGGGTACAGTCCCTGAAGGTGCTGACTCTCCCCGGAACAGTCCCAGAAGGTGCTGACTCTCCCTGGGGTACAGTCGCTGAAGGTGCTGACTCTCCCCGGAACAGTTCCTGAAGGTTCTGACTCTCCCAGGGGTACAGTTCCTTCAGGTGCTGACTCTCCCTGGGGTAGAGTCCCTGAAGGTGCTGACTCTCCCAAGGGTACAGTTGCTGAAGGTGCTGACTCTCCCTGGGGTAGAGTCCCTGAAGGTGCTGACTCTCCCTAGGGTACAGTTGCTGAAGGTGCTGACTCTCCCCGGGTATATTCCCAGAAGGTGCTGACTCTCCCTGGAGTACAGTCCCAGAAGGTGCTGACTCTCCCTGGGGTACAGTTGCTGAAGGTGCTGACTCTCCCTGGGGTACAGTTCCTGAAGGTGCTGACTCTCCCTGGGGTACAGTCCCTGAAGGTGAAGAATCTCCCTGGGGCACAGTCCCTGAAGGTGCTGACTCTCCCTGGGGTACAGTCCCAGAAGGTGCTGACTCTCCCTGGGGTACAGTTCCTGAAGGTGCTGACTCTCCATGGGGTACAGTCCCTGAAGGTGCTGACTCTCCCCGGAACAGTCGCAGAAGGTGCTGACTTTCCCTGGGGGACAGTTGCTGAAGCTGCTGTCTCTCCCTGGGTCACAGTCCCTGAAGGTGCTGACTCTCTCTGGGGTACATTCCTGAAGGTGCTGACTCTCCCCGGGTTACAGTCCCGGAAGGTGCTGACTCTCCCTGGGGTACAGTCCTTGAAGGTGCTGACTCTCCCTGGGATACAATGCGTGAAGGTGCTAACTCTCCCTCGGGTACAGTCCCTGAAGGTGCTGACTCTCCCTGGGGTACAGTTACTGAAGGTACTGCCTCTCCCTGGGGTACATTTCCTGAAGGTGCTGACACTCCCTGGAAGTACTGTCCCCGAAGGTGCTGACTCTCCCCCGGTATAGTCCCTAGAGGGCTGGCTCTCCCCGCGTTACAGTCCCTGAAGGTGCTGAATCTCCCCGGGGTACAGTTCCTGAATGTGCTGACTCTCCCTGGTGTACAGTTCCTGAAGGTGCTGACTTTCCCTGGGGTACAGTCCCTGAAGTTGCTGACTCTCCCCGGGGTACAGTTGCTGAAGGTGCTGACTCTCCCCGGGTACATTCCCAGAAGGTGCTGACTCTCCCTGGGGTACAGTCCCAGAAGATGCTGACTCTCCCTGGGGTACAGTCCCTGACGGTGCTGACACTCCCAGGGGTACAGTTCCTGAAGGTGCTGACTCTCCCTGGGGTGCAGTTCCTGAAGGTGCTGACTCTCCCTGGGGTACAGTCCCTGAAGGTGCTGACTCTCCCTGGGGTACAGTCACTGAAGGTGCTGACTCTCCATGGGGTGCAGTTCCTGAAGGTGTTGACTCTCCCTGGGGTGCAGTTCCTGAAGGTGCTGACTCTCCCTGGGGTACAGTCCCTGAAGTGTTGACTCTCCCTGGGGTACAGTCACTGAAGCTGCTGACTCTCCCTGGGGTACAGTACCTGAAGGTGCTGCCTCTCCCCGAGGTACAGTCCCTGAAGATGCTGACTCTCCGTGGGGTACAGTTCCTGAAGGTACTGACTCTCCTTAGGGTACAGTTCCTTCAGGTGCTGACTCTCCCCGGGATGCAGTTCCTTAAATGATGACTCTCCCTGGGGTACAGTCCCTGAAGGTGCTGACTCTCCCCGGAACAGTCCGAGAAGGTGCTGACTCTCCCTGGAGTACAGTCGCTGAAGGTGCTGTCTCTCCCTGCGGTGCAGTCCCTCAAGGTGCTGACTCTCCCTGGGGTACATTCCCTGAAGGTGCTGACTCTCCCTGGGGTACAGTCCCTGAAGGTGCTGACTGTCCCTGGGGTAGAGTCCCTGAAGGTGATGACTCTCCCAGGGGTACAATCCCTGAATGTGCTGACTCTCCCCGGGGTACAGTACCTGAAGGTGCTGACTCTCCCTGGGGTACAGTCACTGAAGGTGCTGACTCTCCATGGGGTGCAGTTCCTGAAGATGTTGACTCTCCCTGGGGTGCAGTTCCTGAATGTGATGACTCTCCCTGGGGTACAGTCCCTGAAGGTGCTGACTCTCCCCGGAACAGTCACTGAAGGTGCTGACTCTCCCTGGAGTACAGTCGCTGAAGGTGCTGTCTCTCCCTGCGGTGCAGTCCCTCAAGGTGCTGACTCTCCCTGGGGTACATTCCCTGAAGGTGCTGACTCTCCCTGGGGTACAGTCCCTGAAGGTGCTGACTGTCCCTGGGGTAGAGTCCCTGAAGGTGATGACTCTCCCAGGGGTACAATCCCTGAATGTGCTGACTCTCCCCGGGGTACAGTACCTGAAGGTGCTGACTCTCCCTGGGGTGCAGTTCCTGAAGGTGCTGACTCTCACTGGGGTACAGTCCCTGAAGGTGCTGACTCTCCCTGGGGTACAGTCACTGAAGGTGCTGACTCTCCATGGGGTGCAGTTCCTGAAGATGTTGACTCTCCCTGGGGTGCAGTTCCTGAATGTGCTGACTCTCCCTGGGGTACAGTCCCTGAAGGTGCTGACTCTCCCTGGGGTACAGTCACTGAAGGTGCTGACTCTCCCTGGGGTACTGTACCTGAAGGTGCTGACTCTCCCCGAGGTACAGTCCCTGAAGATGCTGATTCTCCGTGGGGTACAGTTCCTGAAGGTACTGACTCTCCTTAGGGTGCAGTTCCTTCAGGTGCTGACTCTCCCCGGGATGCAGTTCCTTAAGGTGATGACTCTCCCTGGGGTACAGTCCCTGAAGGTGCTGACTCTCCCCGGAACAGTCCCAGAAGGTGCTGACTCTCCCTGGGGTACAGTCGCTGAAGGTGCTGTCTCTCCCTGTGGTACAGACCCTGAAGGTGCTGACTCTCCCTGCGGTGCAGTCCCTGAAGGTGCTGACTCTCCCTGGGGTACATTCCCTGAAGGTGCTGACTCTCCCTGGTGTACAGTGCCTGAAGGTGATGACTCTCCCAGGGGTACAATCCCTGAATGTGCTGACTCTCCCCGGGGTACAGTACCTGAAGATGCTGACTCTCCCTGGGGTACAGTCCCTGAAGGTGTTGACTCTCCCTGGGGTACAGTTCCTGAAGGTGCTGACTCTCCCTGGGGTACAGTCCCTGAAGATGCTGAATCTCCCTGGGGCACAGTCCCTGAAGGTGCTGACTGTCCGTGGGGTACAGTCCCAGAAGGTGCTGACTCTTCCTGGGGTACAGTTCCTGAAGGTTCTGACTCTCCCAGGGGTACAGTTCCTTCAGGTGCTGACTCTCCCTGGGGTACAGTCCCTGAAGGTGCTGACTCTCCCCCGGGTACAGTCTCTGAAGGTGCTGACTCTTCCTGGGATGCAGTGCCTGTAGGTGCTGACTCTCCCCGGGGTACAGTTCCTGAAGGTGCTGACTCTCCCTGGGGTACAGTCCCTGAAGGTGCTGACTCTCCCCGGGATAGAGTCCCTGAAGGTGCTGAATCTCCCCGGGGTACAGTTCCTGAAGGTGCTGACTCTCCCTGGGGTACAGTCCCTGAAGGTGCTGACTCTCCCTGGGGTACAGTTCCTGAAGGTGCTGACTCTCCCTGGGGTACAGTCTCTGAAGATGCTGAGTCTCCACGGGGTACAGTTACTGAAGGTGCTGACTCTCCCTGGGTTACAGTCCCTGAAGGTGCTGACTCTCTCTGGGGTACATTCCTGAAGGTGCTGACTCTCCCCGGGTTACAGTCCCGGAAGGTGCTGACTCTCCCTGGGGTACAGTCCTTGAAGGTGCTGACTCTCCCTGGGATACAATGCGTGAAGGTGCTAACTCTCCCTCGGGTACAGTCCCTGAAGGTGCTGACTCTCCCTGGGGTACAGTTACTGAAGGTACTGCCTCTCCCTGGGGTACATTTCCTGAAGGTGCTGACACTCCCTGGAGGTACTGTCCCCGAAGGTGCTGACTCTCCCCCGGTATAGTCCCTAGAGGGCTGGTTCTCCCCGCGTTACAGTCCCTGAAGGTGCTGAATCTCCCCGGGGTACAGTTCCTGAAGGTGCTGACTCTCCCTGAGATAAAGTCCCTGAAGATGCTGACTCTCCCTGAGATAAAGTCCCTGAAGATGCTGACTCTCCCTGGTGTACAGTCCCTGAAGGTGCTGACTCTCCCTGGGGTACAGTTCCTGAAGGTGCTGACTTTCCCTGGGGTACAGTCCCTGAAGTTGCTGACTCTCCCCGGGGTACAGTTGCTGAAGGTGCTGACTCTCCCCGGGTACATTCCCAGAAGGTGCTGACTCTCCCTGGGGTACAGTCCCTGAAGATGCTGAATCTCCCTGGGGCACAGTCCCTGAAGGTGCTGACTGTCCGTGGGGTACAGTCCCAGAAGGTGCTGACTCTTCCTGGAGTACAGTTCCTGAAGGTTCTGACTCTCCCAGGGGTACAGTTCCTTCAGGTGCTGACTCTCCATGGGGTGCAGTTCCTGAAGGTGTTGACTCTCCCTGGGGTGCAGTTCCTGAAGGTGCTGACTCTCCCCAGGGTACAGTTGCTGAAGGTGCTGACTCTCCCCGGGTATATTCCCAGAAGGTGCTGACTCTCGCTGGAGTACAGTCCCAGAAGGTGCTGACTCTCCCTGGGGTACAGTTGCTGAAGGTGCTGACTCTCCCTGGGGTACAGTCACTGAAGGTGCTGACTCTCCATGGGGTGCAGTTCCTGAAGGTGTTGACTCTCCCTGGGGTACAGTCCCTGAAGGTGCTGACTCTCCCTGGGGTACAGTCACTGAAGGTGCTGACTCTCCATGGGGTGCAGTTCCTGAAGGTGTTGACTCTCCCTGGGGTGCAGTTCCTGAAGGTGCTGACTCTCCCTGGGGTACAGTCCCTGAATGTGTTGACTCTCCCTGGGGTACAGTCACTGAAGGTGCTGACTCTCCCCGGGGTACAGTCCCTGAAGGTGCTGACTCTCCCTGGGGTACAGTACCTGAAGGTGCTGACTCTCCCCGAGGTACAGTCCCTGAAGATGCTGACTCGCCGTGGGGTACATTTCCTGAAGGTACTGACTCTCCTTAGGGTACAGTTCCTTCAGGTGCTGACTCTCCCCGGGATGCAGTTCCTTAAGGTGATGACTCTCCCTGGGGTACAGTCCCTGAAGGTGCTGACTCTCCCCGGAACAGTCCCAGAAGGTGCTGACTCTCCCTGGAGTACAGTCGCTGAAGGTGCTGTCTCTCCCTGGGGTACATTCCCTGAAGGTGCTGACTCTCCCTGGGGTACAGTCCCTGAAGGTGCTGAATGTCCCTGGGGTAGAGTCCCTGAAGGTGATGACTCTCCCAGGGGTACAATCCCTGAATGTGCTGACTCTTCCCGGGGTACAGTACCTGAAGGTGCTGACTCTCCCTGGGGTGCAGTTCCTGAAGGTGCTGACTCTCACTGGGGTACAGCCCCTGAACGTGCTGACTCTCCCTGGGGTACAGTCACTGAAGGTGCTGACTCTCCATGGGGTGCAGTTCCTGAAGGTGTTGACTCTCCCTGGGGTACAGTCACTGAAGGTGCTGACTCTCCCTGGGGTACAGTACCTGAAGGTGCTGACTCTCCCCGAGGTACAGTCCCTGAAGATGCTGACTCTCCGTGGGGTACAGTTCCTGAAGGTACTGACTCTCCTTAGGGTACAGTTCCTTCAGGTGCTGACTCTCCCCGGGATGCAGTTCCTGAAGGTGATGACTCTCCCTGGGGTACAGTCCCAGAAGGTGCTGACTCTCCCTGGGGTACAGTTCCTGAAGGTGCTGACTCTCCCTGGGGTACAGTCCCTGAAGGTGCTGACTCTCCCCGGAACAGTCGCAGAAGGTGCTGACTTTCCCTGGGGGACAGTTGCTGAAGGTGCTGACTCTCCCTGTGTACAGTACCAGAAGGTGCTGACTCTCCCCGATGTACAGTCCCTGAAGGGGCTGACTCTCCCTGGGGTACAGTTCCTGAAGGTACTGACTCTCCTCAGGGAACAGTTCCTTCAGGTGCTGACTCTCCCCGGGATGCAGTTCCTTAAGGTGATGACTCTCCCTGGGGTACAGTCCCTGAAGGTGCTGACTCTCCCCGGAACAGTCTCAGAAGGTGCTGACTCTCCCTGGGGTACAGTCGCTGAAGGTGCTGTCTCTCCCTGTGGTACAGACCCTGAAGGTGCTGACTCTCCCTGGGGTGCTGTCCCTGAAGGTGCTGGCTCTCCCTGGGGTACATTCCCTGAAGGTGCTGACTCTCCCTGGTGTACAGTGCCTGAAGGTGATGACTCTCCCAGGGGTACAATCCCTGAATGTGTTGACGCTCCCCGGGGTACAGTACCTGAAGGTGCTGACTCTACCAGGGGTACAGTCCCTGAAGGTGCTGACTCTCCTTGGGGTAGAGTCCCTGAAGGTGCTGACTCTTCCTGGGGCACAGTCCCTGAAGGTGCTGAATCTCCCTGGGGTAAAGTCCCTGAATGTGCTGACTGGCCCTAGGGTACAGTCCCTGAAGGTGCTGACTCTCCCCGGGGTACAGTCCCTGGAGGTGCTCACTCTCCCTGGGATGCAGTCCCTGAAGGTGCTGACACTCCACGGGGTACAGTCCCTGAAGGTGCAGACTCTCCCTGGGTTACAGTCCCTGAAGGTGCTGACTCTCCCTGGGATGCAGTGCCTGAAGGTGCTGACCCTCAGCGGGGTACAGTCCCTGAAGGTGCTGACTCTCCCTGGGGTACAGTCCCTGAAGGTGCTGACTCTCCCAAGGGTACAGTCCCTGAATATGCTGACTCTCCCCGAGGTGCAGTTCCTGAAGGTGATAACTCTCGCCAGGGTACAGTCCCTGATTGTGCTGACTCTCCCTGGGGTACAGTCCCTGAAGGTGCTCACTCTCCCTGGGGTACAGTTACTGAAGGTACTGCCTCTACCTGGGGTACATTTCCTGAAGGTGCTGACACTCCCTGGAGGTACTGTCCCCGAAGGTGCTGACTCTCCCCCGGTATAGTCCCTAGAGGGCTGGCTCTCCCCGCGTTACAGTTCCTGAAGGTGCTGAATCTCCCCGGGGTACAGTTCCTGAAGGTGCTGACTCTCCCTGAGATAAAGTCCCTGAAGGTGCTGACTCTCCCTGAGATAAAGTCCCTGAAGATGCTGACTCTCCCTGGTGTACAGTCCCTGAAGGTGCTGACTCTCCCCCGGGTACAGTCTCTGAAGGTGCTGACTCTTCCTGGGATGCAGTGCCTGTAGGTGCTGACTCTCCCCGGGGTACAGTTCCTGAAGGTGCTGACTCTCCCTGGGGTACAGTCCCTGAAGGTGCTGACTCTCCCCGGGATAGAGTCCCTGAAGGTGCTGAATCTCCCCGGGGTACAGTTCCTGAAGGTGCTGACTCTCCCTGGGGTACAGTCCCTGAAGGTGCTGACTCTCCCTGGGGTACAGTTCCTGAAGGTGCTGACTCTCCCTGGGGTACAGTCTCTGAAGATGCTGAGTCTCCACGGGGTACAGTTCCTGAAGGTGCTGACTCTCCCCGGGTTACAGTCCCGGAAGGTGCTGACTCTCCCTGGGGTACAGTCCTTGAAGGTGCTGACTCTCCCTGGGATACAATGCGTGAAGGTGCTAACTCTCCCTCGGGTACAGTCCCTGAAGGTGCTGACTCTCCCTGGGGTACAGTTACTGAAGGTACTGCCTCTCCCTGGGGTACATTTCCTGAAGGTGCTGACACTCCCTGGAGGTACTGTCCCCGAAGGTGCTGACTCTCCCCCGGTATAGTCCCTAGAGGGCTGGCTCTCCCCGCGTTACAGTCCCTGAAGGTGCTGAATCTCCCCGGGGTACAGTTCCTGAAGGTGCTGACTCTCCCTGAGATAAAGTCCCTGAAGGTGCTGACTCTCCCTGAGATAAAGTCCCTGAAGATGCTGACTCTCCCTGGTGTACAGTCCCTGAAGGTGCTGACTCTCCCTGGGGTACAGTTCCTGAAGGTGCTGACTTTCCCTGGGGTACAGTCCCTGAAGTTGCTGACTCTCCCCGGGGTACAGTTGCTGAAGGTGCTGACTCTCCCCGGGTACATTCCCAGAAGGTGCTGACTCTCCCTGGGGTACAGTCCCTGAAGATGCTGAATCTCCCTGGGGCACAGTCCCTGAAGGTGCTGACTGTCCGTGGGGTACAGTCCCAGAAGGTGCTGACTCTTCCTGGAGTACAGTTCCTGAAGGTTCTGACTCTCCCAGGGGTACAGTTCCTTCAGGTGCTGACTCTCCCTGGGGTAGAGTCCCTGAAGGTGCTGACTCTCCCTGGGGTACAGTCCCTGAAGATGCTGACTCTCCCTGGGGTACAGTCACTGAAGGTACTGACTCTCCATGGGGTGCAGTTCCTGAAGGTGTTGACTCTCCCTGGGGTGCAGTTCCTGAAGGTGCTGACTCTCCCTGGGGTACAGTCCCTGAATGTGTTGACTCTCCCTGGGGTACAGTCACTGAAGGTGCTGACTCTCCCTGGGGTACAGTACCTGAAGGTGCTGACTCTCCCCGAGGTACAGTCCCTGAAGATGCTGACTCGCCGTGGGGTACATTTCCTGAAGGTACTGACTCTCCTTAGGGTACAGTTCCTTCAGGTGCTGACTCTCCCCGGGATGCAGTTCCTTAAGGTGATGACTCTCCCTGGGGTACAGTCCCTGAAGGTGCTGACTCTCCCCGGAACAGTCCCAGAAGGTGCTGACTCTCCCTGGAGTACAGTCGCTGAAGGTGCTGTCTCTCCCTGCGGTGCAGTCCCTGAAGGTGCTGACTCTCCCTGGGGTACATTCCCTGAAGGTGCTGACTCTCCCTGGGGTACAGTCCCTGAAGGTGCTGAATGTCCCTGGGGTAGAGTCCCTGAAGGTGCTGACTCTCCCTGGGGTACAGTCCCTGAAGGTGCTGACTCTCCCCGGGATAGAGTCCCTGAAGGTGCTGAATCTCCCCGGGGTACAGTTCCTGAAGGTGCTGACTCTCCCTGGGGTACAGTCCCTGAAGGTGCTGACTCTCCCTGGGGTACAGTTCCTGAAGGTGCTGACTCTCCCTGGGGTACAGTCTCTGAAGATGCTGAGTCTCCACGGGGTACAGTTACTGAAGGTGCTGACTCTCCCTGGGTTACAGTCCCTGAAGGTGCTGACTCTCTCTGGGGTACATTCCTGAAGGTGCTGACTCTCCCCGGGTTACAGTCCCGGAAGGTGCTGACTCTCCCTGGGGTACAGTCCTTGAAGGTGCTGACTCTCCCTGGGATACAATGCGTGAAGGTGCTAACTCTCCCTCGGGTACAGTCCCTGAAGGTGCTGACTCTCCCTGGGGTACAGTTACTGAAGGTACTGCCTCTCCCTGGGGTACATTTCCTGAAGGTGCTGACACTCCCTGGAGGTACTGTCCCCGAAGGTGCTGACTCTCCCCCGGTATAGTCCCTAGAGGGCTGGTTCTCCCCGCGTTACAGTCCCTGAAGGTGCTGAATCTCCCCGGGGTACAGTTCCTGAAGGTGCTGACTCTCCCTGAGATAAAGTCCCTGAAGATGCTGACTCTCCCTGAGATAAAGTCCCTGAAGATGCTGACTCTCCCTGGTGTACAGTCCCTGAAGGTGCTGACTCTCCCTGGGGTACAGTTCCTGAAGGTGCTGACTTTCCCTGGGGTACAGTCCCTGAAGTTGCTGACTCTCCCCGGGGTACAGTTGCTGAAGGTGCTGACTCTCCCCGGGTACATTCCCAGAAGGTGCTGACTCTCCCTGGGGTACAGTCCCTGAAGATGCTGAATCTCCCTGGGGCACAGTCCCTGAAGGTGCTGACTGTCCGTGGGGTACAGTCCCAGAAGGTGCTGACTCTTCCTGGAGTACAGTTCCTGAAGGTTCTGACTCTCCCAGGGGTACAGTTCCTTCAGGTGCTGACTCTCCATGGGGTGCAGTTCCTGAAGGTGTTGACTCTCCCTGGGGTGCAGTTCCTGAAGGTGCTGACTCTCCCCAGGGTACAGTTGCTGAAGGTGCTGACTCTCCCCGGGTATATTCCCAGAAGGTGCTGACTCTCGCTGGAGTACAGTCCCAGAAGGTGCTGACTCTCCCTGGGGTACAGTTGCTGAAGGTGCTGACTCTCCCTGGGGTACAGTCACTGAAGGTGCTGACTCTCCATGGGGTGCAGTTCCTGAAGGTGTTGACTCTCCCTGGGGTACAGTCCCTGAAGGTGCTGACTCTCCCTGGGGTACAGTCACTGAAGGTGCTGACTCTCCATGGGGTGCAGTTCCTGAAGGTGTTGACTCTCCCTGGGGTGCAGTTCCTGAAGGTGCTGACTCTCCCTGGGGTACAGTCCCTGAATGTGTTGACTCTCCCTGGGGTACAGTCACTGAAGGTGCTGACTCTCCCCGGGGTACAGTCCCTGAAGGTGCTGACTCTCCCTGGGGTACAGTACCTGAAGGTGCTGACTCTCCCCGAGGTACAGTCCCTGAAGATGCTGACTCGCCGTGGGGTACATTTCCTGAAGGTACTGACTCTCCTTAGGGTACAGTTCCTTCAGGTGCTGACTCTCCCCGGGATGCAGTTCCTTAAGGTGATGACTCTCCCTGGGGTACAGTCCCTGAAGGTGCTGACTCTCCCCGGAACAGTCCCAGAAGGTGCTGACTCTCCCTGGAGTACAGTCGCTGAAGGTGCTGTCTCTCCCTGGGGTACATTCCCTGAAGGTGCTGACTCTCCCTGGGGTACAGTCCCTGAAGGTGCTGAATGTCCCTGGGGTAGAGTCCCTGAAGGTGATGACTCTCCCAGGGGTACAATCCCTGAATGTGCTGACTCTTCCCGGGGTACAGTACCTGAAGGTGCTGACTCTCCCTGGGGTGCAGTTCCTGAAGGTGCTGACTCTCACTGGGGTACAGCCCCTGAACGTGCTGACTCTCCCTGGGGTACAGTCACTGAAGGTGCTGACTCTCCATGGGGTGCAGTTCCTGAAGGTGTTGACTCTCCCTGGGGTACAGTCACTGAAGGTGCTGACTCTCCCTGGGGTACAGTACCTGAAGGTG
This sequence comes from Pristiophorus japonicus, assembly GCF_044704955.1. Lineage (NCBI taxonomy): Eukaryota > Metazoa > Chordata > Chondrichthyes > Pristiophoridae > Pristiophorus > Pristiophorus japonicus. The sequence goes on from NC_091993.1 coordinate 129,902,173, forward strand.
CTGACTCTCCCCGAGGTACAGTCCCTGAAGATGCTGACTCTCCGTGGGGTACAGTTCCTGAAGGTACTGACTCTCCTTAGGGTACAGTTCCTTCAGGTGCTGACTCTCCCCGGGATGCAGTTCCTGAAGGTGATGACTCTCCCTGGGGTACAGTCCCAGAAGGTGCTGACTCTCCCTGGGGTACAGTTCCTGAAGGTGCTGACTCTCCCTGGGGTACAGTCCCTGAAGGTGCTGACTCTCCCCGGAACAGTCGCAGAAGGTGCTGACTTTCCCTGGGGGACAGTTGCTGAAGGTGCTGACTCTCCCTGTGTACAGTACCAGAAGGTGCTGACTCTCCCCGATGTACAGTCCCTGAAGGGGCTGACTCTCCCTGGGGTACAGTTCCTGAAGGTACTGACTCTCCTCAGGGAACAGTTCCTTCAGGTGCTGACTCTCCCCGGGATGCAGTTCCTTAAGGTGATGACTCTCCCTGGGGTACAGTCCCTGAAGGTGCTGACTCTCCCCGGAACAGTCTCAGAAGGTGCTGACTCTCCCTGGGGTACAGTCGCTGAAGGTGCTGTCTCTCCCTGTGGTACAGACCCTGAAGGTGCTGACTCTCCCTGGGGTGCTGTCCCTGAAGGTGCTGGCTCTCCCTGGGGTACATTCCCTGAAGGTGCTGACTCTCCCTGGTGTACAGTGCCTGAAGGTGATGACTCTCCCAGGGGTACAATCCCTGAATGTGTTGACGCTCCCCGGGGTACAGTACCTGAAGGTGCTGACTCTACCAGGGGTACAGTCCCTGAAGGTGCTGACTCTCCTTGGGGTAGAGTCCCTGAAGGTGCTGACTCTTCCTGGGGCACAGTCCCTGAAGGTGCTGAATCTCCCTGGGGTAAAGTCCCTGAATGTGCTGACTGTCCCTAGGGTACAGTCCCTGAAGGTGCTGACTCTCCCCGGGGTACAGTCCCTGGAGGTGCTCACTCTCCCTGGGATGCAGTCCCTGAAGGTGCTGACACTCCACGGGGTACAGTCCCTGAAGGTGCAGACTCTCCCTGGGTTACAGTCCCTGAAGGTGCTGACTCTCCCTGGGATGCAGTGCCTGAAGGTGCTGACCCTCAGCGGGGTACAGTCCCTGAAGGTGCTGACTCTCCCTGGGGTACAGTCCCTGAAGGTGCTGACTCTCCCAAGGGTACAGTCCCTGAATATGCTGACTCTCCCCGAGGTGCAGTTCCTGAAGGTGATAACTCTCGCCAGGGTACAGTCCCTGATTGTGCTGACTCTCCCTGGGGTACAGTCCCTGAAGGTGCTCACTCTCCCTGGGGTACAGTTACTGAAGGTACTGCCTCTACCTGGGGTACATTTCCTGAAGGTGCTGACACTCCCTGGAGGTACTGTCCCCGAAGGTGCTGACTCTCCCCCGGTATAGTCCCTAGAGGGCTGGCTCTCCCCGCGTTACAGTTCCTGAAGGTGCTGAATCTCCCCGGGGTACAGTTCCTGAAGGTGCTGACTCTCCCTGAGATAAAGTCCCTGAAGGTGCTGACTCTCCCTGAGATAAAGTCCCTGAAGATGCTGACTCTCCCTGGTGTACAGTCCCTGAAGGTGCTGACTCTCCCCCGGGTACAGTCTCTGAAGGTGCTGACTCTTCCTGGGATGCAGTGCCTGTAGGTGCTGACTCTCCCCGGGGTACAGTTCCTGAAGGTGCTGACTCTCCCTGGGGTACAGTCCCTGAAGGTGCTGACTCTCCCCGGGATAGAGTCCCTGAAGGTGCTGAATCTCCCCGGGGTACAGTTCCTGAAGGTGCTGACTCTCCCTGGGGTACAGTCCCTGAAGGTGCTGACTCTCCCTGGGGTACAGTTCCTGAAGGTGCTGACTCTCCCTGGGGTACAGTCTCTGAAGATGCTGAGTCTCCACGGGGTACAGTTCCTGAAGGTGCTGACTCTCCCCGGGTTACAGTCCCGGAAGGTGCTGACTCTCCCTGGGGTACAGTCCTTGAAGGTGCTGACTCTCCCTGGGATACAATGCGTGAAGGTGCTAACTCTCCCTCGGGTACAGTCCCTGAAGGTGCTGACTCTCCCTGGGGTACAGTTACTGAAGGTACTGCCTCTCCCTGGGGTACATTTCCTGAAGGTGCTGACACTCCCTGGAGGTACTGTCCCCGAAGGTGCTGACTCTCCCCCGGTATAGTCCCTAGAGGGCTGGCTCTCCCCGCGTTACAGTCCCTGAAGGTGCTGAATCTCCCCGGGGTACAGTTCCTGAAGGTGCTGACTCTCCCTGAGATAAAGTCCCTGAAGGTGCTGACTCTCCCTGAGATAAAGTCCCTGAAGATGCTGACTCTCCCTGGTGTACAGTCCCTGAAGGTGCTGACTCTCCCTGGGGTACAGTTCCTGAAGGTGCTGACTTTCCCTGGGGTACAGTCCCTGAAGTTGCTGACTCTCCCCGGGGTACAGTTGCTGAAGGTGCTGACTCTCCCCGGGTACATTCCCAGAAGGTGCTGACTCTCCCTGGGGTACAGTCCCTGAAGATGCTGAATCTCCCTGGGGCACAGTCCCTGAAGGTGCTGACTGTCCGTGGGGTACAGTCCCAGAAGGTGCTGACTCTTCCTGGAGTACAGTTCCTGAAGGTTCTGACTCTCCCAGGGGTACAGTTCCTTCAGGTGCTGACTCTCCCTGGGGTAGAGTCCCTGAAGGTGCTGACTCTCCCTGGGGTACAGTCCCTGAAGATGCTGACTCTCCCTGGGGTACAGTCACTGAAGGTACTGACTCTCCATGGGGTGCAGTTCCTGAAGGTGTTGACTCTCCCTGGGGTGCAGTTCCTGAAGGTGCTGACTCTCCCTGGGGTACAGTCCCTGAATGTGTTGACTCTCCCTGGGGTACAGTCACTGAAGGTGCTGACTCTCCCTGGGGTACAGTACCTGAAGGTGCTGACTCTCCCCGAGGTACAGTCCCTGAAGATGCTGACTCGCCGTGGGGTACATTTCCTGAAGGTACTGACTCTCCTTAGGGTACAGTTCCTTCAGGTGCTGACTCTCCCCGGGATGCAGTTCCTTAAGGTGATGACTCTCCCTGGGGTACAGTCCCTGAAGGTGCTGACTCTCCCCGGAACAGTCCCAGAAGGTGCTGACTCTCCCTGGAGTACAGTCGCTGAAGGTGCTGTCTCTCCCTGCGGTGCAGTCCCTGAAGGTGCTGACTCTCCCTGGGGTACATTCCCTGAAGGTGCTGACTCTCCCTGGGGTACAGTCCCTGAAGGTGCTGAATGTCCCTGGGGTAGAGTCCCTGAAGGTGATGACTCTCCCAGGGGTACAATCCCTGAATGTGCTGACTCTTCCCGGGGTACAGTACCTGAAGGTGCTGACTCTCCCTGGGGTGCAGTTCCTGAAGGTGCTGACTCTCACTGGGGTACAGCCCCTGAAGGTGCTGACTCTCCCTGGGGTACAGTCACTGAAGGTGCTGACTCTCCATGGGGTGCAGTTCCTGAAGGTGTTGACTCTCCCTGGGGTGCAGTTCCTGAATGTGCTGACTCTCCCTGGGGTACAGTCCCTGAAGGTGCTGACTCTCCCTGGGGTACAGTCACTGAAGGTGCTGACTCTCCCTGGGGTACAGTACCTGAAGGTGCTGACTCTCCCCGAGGTACAGTCCCTGAAGATGCTGACTCTCCGTGGGGTACAGTTCCTGAAGGTACTGACTCTCCTTAGGGTACAGTTCCTTCAGGTGCTGACTCTCCCCGGGATGCAGTTCCTTAAGGTGATGACTCTCCCTGGGGTACAGTCCCTGAAGGTGCTGACTCTCCCCGGAACAGTCCCAGAAGGTGCTGACTCTCCCTGGGGTACAGTCGCTGAAGGTGCTGTCTCTCCCTGTGGTACAGACCCTGAAGGTGCTGACTCTCCCTGCGGTGCAGTCCCTGAAGGTGCTGACTCTCCCTGTGGTACATTCCCTGAAGGTGCTGACTCTCCCTGGTGTACAGTGCCTGAAGGTGATGACTCTCCCAGGGGTACAATCCCTGAATGTGCTGACTCTCCCCGGGGTACAGTACCTGAAGATGCTGACTCTCCCTGGGGTACAGTCCCTGAAGGTGTTGACTCTCCCTGGGGTAGAGTCCCTGAAGGTGCTGACTCTCCCTGGGGTACAGTCTTTGAAGGTGCTAACTCTCCCTGGGGTACAGTTCCTGAAGGTGCTGACTCTCCCTGGGGTACAGTCCCTGAAGGTGCTGACTCTCCCTAGGGTACAGTTGCTGAAGGTGCTGACTCTCCCTGGGGTAGAGTCCCTGAAGGTGCTGACTCTCCCTAGGGTACAGTTGCTGAAGGTGCTGACTCTCCCCGGGTATATTCCCAGAAGGTGCTGACTCTCCCTGGAGTACAGTCCCAGAAGGTGCTGACTCTCCCTGGGGTACAGTTGCTGAAGGTGCTGACTCTCCCTGGGGTACAGTTCCTGAAGGTGCTGACTCTCCCTGGGGTACAGTTCCTGAAGGTGCTGACTCTCCCTGGGGTACAGTCCCTGAAGGTGAAGAATCTCCCTGGGGCACAGTCCCTGAAGGTGCTGACTCTCCCTGGGGTACAGTCCCAGAAGGTGCTGACTCTCCCTCGGGTACATTTCCTGAAGGTGCTGACTCTCCATGGGGTACAGTCCCTGAAGGTGCTGACTCTCCCCGGAACAGTCGCAGAAGGTGCTGACTTTCCCTGGGGGACAGTTGCTGAAGCTGCTGTCTCTCCCTGGGTCACATTCCCTGAAGGTGCTGACTCTCTCTGGGGTACATTCCTGAAGGTGCTGACTCTCCCCGGGTTACAGTCCCGGAAGGTGCTGACTCTCCCTGGGGTACAGTCCTTGAAGGTGCTGACTCTCCCTGGGATACAATGCGTGAAGGTGCTAACTCTCCCTCGGGTACAGTCCCTGAAGGTGCTGACTCTCCCTGGGGTAAAGTTACTGAAGGTACTGCCTCTCCCTGGGGTACATTTCCTGAAGGTGCTGACACTCCCTGGAGGTACTGTCCCCGAAGGTGCTGACTCTCCCCCGGTATAGTCCCTAGAGGGCTGGCTCTCCCCGCGTTACAGTCCCTGAAGTTGCTGAATCTCCCCGGGGTACAGTTCCTGAAGGTGCTGACTCTCCCTGAGATAAAGTCCCTGAAGGTGCTGACTCTCCCTGAGATAAAGTCCCTGAAGATGCTGACTCTCCCTGGTGTACAGTCCCTGAAGGTGCTGACTCTCCCTGGGGTACAGTCCCTGAAGGTGCTGACTCTCCTCGGGGTACAGTTCCTGAATGTGCTGACTCTCCCTGGTGTACAGTTCCTGAAGGTGCTGACTTTCCCTGGGGTACATTCCCTGAAGTTGCTGACTCTCCGCGGGGTACAGTTGCTGAAGGTGCTGACTCTCCCCGGGTACATTCCCAGAAGGTGCTGACTCTCCCTGGGGTACAGTCCCAGAAGATGCTGACTCTCCCTGGGGTACAGTCCCTGACGGTGCTGACACTCCCAGGGGTACAGTTCCTGAAGGTGCTGACTCTCCCTGGGGTGCAGTTCCTGAAGGTGCTGACTCTCCCTGGGGTACAGTCCCTGAAGGTGCTGACTCTCCCTGGGGTACAGTCACTGAAGGTGCTGACTCTCCATGGGGTGCAGTTCCTGAAGGTGTTGACTCTCCCTGGGGTGCAGTTCCTGAAGGTGCTGACTCTCCCTGGGGTACAGTCCCTGAATGTGTTGACTCTCCCTGGGGTACAGTCACTGAAGGTGCTGACTCTCCCTGGGGTACAGTCCCTGAAGATGCTGACTCGCCGTGGGTACATTTCCTGAAGGTACTGACTCTCCTTAGGGTACAGTTCCTTCAGGTGCTGACTCTCCCCGGGATGCAGTTCCTTAAGGTGATGACTCTCCCTGGGGTACAGTCCCTGAAGGTGCTGACTCTCCCCGGAACAGTCCCAGAAGGTGCTGACTCTCCCTGGAGTACAGTCGCTGAAGGTGCTGTCTCTCCCTGCGGTGCAGTCCCTGAAGGTGCTGACTCTCCCTGGGGTACATTCCCTGAAGGTGCTGACTCTCCCTGGGGTACAGTCCCTGAAGGTGCTGAATGTCCCTGGGGTAGAGTCCCTGAAGGTGATGACTCTCCCAGGGGTACAATCCCTGAATGTGCTGACTCTCCCCGGGGTACAGTACCTGAAGGTGCTGACTCTCCCTGGGGTGCAGTTCCTGAAGGTGCTGACTCTCACTGGGGTACAGTCCCTGAAGGTGCTGACTCTCCCTAGGGTACAGTTGCTGAAGGTGCTGACTCTCCCCGGGTATATTCCCAGAAGGTGCTGACTCTCCCTGGAGTACAGTCCCAGAAGGTGCTGACTCTCCCTGGGGTACAGTTGCTGAAGGTGCTGACTCTCCCTGGGGTACAGTTCCTGAAGGTGCTGACTCTCCCTGGGGTACAGTCCCTGAAGGTGAAGAATCTCCCTGGGGCACAGTCCCTGAAGGTGCTGACTCTCCCTGGGGTACAGTCCCAGAAGGTGCCGACTCTCCCTGGGGTACAGTTCCTGAAGGTGCTGACTCTCCCTGGGGTACAGTTCCTGAAGGTGCTGACTCTCCCTGGGGCACAGTCCCTGAAGGTGCTGACTCTCCCTGGGGTACAGTCCCAGAAGGTGATGACTCTCCCTGGGGTACAGTCCCTGAAGGTGCTGACTCTCCCCGGAACAGTCGCAGAAGGTGCTGACTTTCCCTGGGGGACAGTTGCTGAAGCTGCTGTCTCTCCCTGGGTCACAGTCCCTGAAGGTGCTGACTCTCTCTGGGGTACATTCCTGAAGGTGCTGACTCTCCCCGGGTTACAGTCCCGGAAGGTGCTGGCTCTCCCTGGGGTACAGTCCTTGAAGGTGCTGACTCTCCCTGGGATACAATGCGTGAAGGTGCTAACTCTCCCTCGGGTACAGTCCCTGAAGGTGCTGACTCTCCCTGGGGTACAGTTACTGAAGGTACTGCCTCTCCCTGGGGTACATTTCCTGAAGGTGCTGACACTCCCTGGAGGTACTGTCCCCGAAGGTGCTGACTCTCCCCCGGTATAGTCCCGAGAGGGCTGGCTCTCCCCGCGTTACAGTCCCTGAAGGTGCTGAATCTCCCCGGGGTACAGTTCCTGAAGGTGCTGACTCTCCCTGAGATAAAGTCCCTGAAGGTGCTGACTCTCCCTGAGATAAAGTCCCTGAAGATGCTGACTCTCCCTGGTGTACAGTCCCTGAAGGTGCTGACTCTCCCTGGGGTACAGTCCCTGAAGGTGCTGACTCTCCTCGGGGTACAGTTCCTGAATGTGCTGACTCTCCCTGGTGTACAGTTCCTGAAGGTGCTGACTTTCCCTGGGGTACAGTCCCTGAAGTTGCTGACTCTCCGCGGGGTACAGTTGCTGAAGGTGCTGACTCTCCCCGGGTACATTCCCAGAAGGTGCTGACTCTCCCTGGGGTACAGTCCCAGAAGATGCTGACTCTCCCTGGGGTACAGTCCCTGACGGTGCTGACACTCCCAGGGGTACAGTTCCTGAAGGTGCTGACTCTCCCTGGGGTGCAGTTCCTGAAGGTGCTGACTCTCCCTGGGGTACAGTCCCTGAAGGTGCTGACTCTCCCTGGGGTACAGTCACTGAAGGTGCTGACTCTCCATGGGGTGCAGTTCCTGAAGGTGTTGACTCTCCCTGGGGTGCAGTTCCTGAAGGTGCTGACTCTCCCTGGGGTACAGTCCCTGAATGTGTTGACTCTCCCTGGGGTACAGTCACTGAAGGTGTTGACTCTCCCTGGGGTACAGTCCCTGAAGATGCTGACTCGCCGTGGGTACATTTCCTGAAGGTACTGACTCTCCTTAGGGTACAGTTCCTTCAGGTGCTGACTCTCCCCGGGATGCAGTTCCTTAAGGTGATGACTCTCCCTGGGGTACAGTCCCTGAAGGTGCTGACTCTCCCCGGAACAGTCCCAGAAGGTGCTGACTCTCCCTGGAGTACAGTCGCTGAAGGTGCTGTCTCTCCCTGCGGTGCAGTCCCTGAAGGTGCTGACTCTCCCTGGGGTACATTCTCTGAAGGTGCTGACTCTCCCTGGGGTCCAGTCCCTGAAGGTGCTGAATGTCCCTGGGGTAGAGTCCCTGAAGGTGATGACTCTCCCAGGGGTACAATCCCTGAATGTGCTGACTCTCCCCGGGGTACAGTACCTGAAGGTGCTGACTCTCCCTGGGGTGCAGTTCCTGAAGGTGCTGACTCTCCCTGGGGTGCAGTTCCTGAATGTGCTGACTCTCCCTGGGGTACAGTCCCTGAAGGTGCTGACTCTCCCTGGGGTACAGTCACTGAAGGTGCTGACTCTCCCTGGGGTACAGTCCCTGAAGGTGCTGACTCTCCCTGGGGTACAGTCACTGAAGGTGCTGACTCTCCCTGGGGTACAGTACCTGAAGGTGCTGACTCTCCCCGAGGTACAGTCCCTGAAGATGCTGACTCTCCGTGGGGTACAGTTCCTGAAGGTACTGACTCTCCTTAGGGTACAGTTCCTTCAGGTGCTGACTCTCCCCGGGATGCAGTTCCTTAAGGTGATGACTCTCCCTGGGGTACAGTCCCTGAAGGTGCTGACTCTCCCCGGAACAGTCCCAGAAGGTGCTGACTCTCCCTGGGGTACAGTCGCTGAAGGTGCTGTCTCTCCCTGTGGTACAGATACCTGAAGGTGCTGACTCTCCCTGCGGTGCAGTCCCTGAAGGTGCTGACTCTCCCTGGGGTACATTCCCTGAAGGTGCTGACTCTCCCTGGTGTACAGTGCCTGAAGGTGATGACTCTCCCAGGGGTACAATCCCTGAATGTGCTGACTCTCCCCGGGGTACAGTACCTGAAGATGCTGACTCTCCCTGGGGTACAGTCCCTGAAGGTGTTGACTCTCCCTGGGGTAGAGTCCCTGAAGGTGCTGACTCTCCCTGGGGTACAGTCTTTGAAGGTGCTAACTCTCCCTGGGGTACAGTTCCTGAAGGTGCTGACTCTCTCTGGGGTACAGTCCCTGAAGATGCTGAATCTCCCTGGGGCACAGTGCCTGAAGGTGCTGACTGTCCGTGGGGTACAGTCCCAGAAGGTGCTGACTCTTCCTGGGGTACAGTTCCTGAAGGTTCTGACTCTCCCAGAGGTACAGTTCCTTCATGTGCTGACTCTCCCTGGGGTAGAGTCCCTGAAGGTGCTGACTCTCCCTAGGGTCCAGTTGCTGAAGGTGCTGACTCTCCCCGGGTATATTCCCAGAAGGTGCTGACTCTCCCTGGAGTGCAGTCCCAGAAGGTGCTGACTCTCCCTGGGGTACAGTTGCTGAAGGTGCTGACTCTCCCTGGGGTACAGTCACTGAAGGTGCTGACTCTCCATGGGGTGCAGTTCCTGAAGGTGTTGACTCTCCCTGGGGTACAGTCCCTGAAGGTGCTGACTCTCCCTGGGGTACAGTCACTGAAGGTGCTGACTCTCCATGGGGTGCAGTTCCTGAAGGTGTTGACTCTCCCTGGGGTGCAGTTCCTGAAGGTGCTGACTCTCCCTGGGGTACAGTCCCTGAATGTGTTGACTCTCCCTGGGGTACAGTCACTGAAGGTGCTGACTCTCCCTGGGGTACAGTACCTGAAGGTGCTGACTCTCCCCGAGGTACAGTCCCTGAAGATGCTGACTCGCCGTGGGGTACATTTCCTGAAGGTTTTGACTCTCCTTAGGGTACAGTTCCTTCAGGTGCTGACTCTCCCCGGGATGCAGTTCCTCAAGGTGATGACTCTCCCTGGGGTACAGTCCCTGAAGGTGCTGACTCTCCCCGGAACAGTCCCAGAAGGTGCTGACTCTCCCTGGAGTACATTCGCTGAAGGTGCTGTCTCTCCCTGCGGTGCAGTCCCTGAAGGTGCTGACTCTCCCTGGGGTACATTCCCTGAAGGTGCTGACTCTCCCTGGGGTATAGTCCCTGAAGGTGCTGAATGTCCCTGGGGTAGAGTCCCTGAAGGTGATGACTCTCCCAGGGGTACAATCCCTGAATGTGCTGACTCTCCCCGGGGTACAGTACCTGAAGGTGCTGACTCTCCCTGGGGTGCAGTTCCTGAAGGTGCTGACTCTCACTGGGGTACAGTCCCTGAAGGTGCTGACTCTCCATGGGGTGCAGTTCCTGAAGGTGTTGACTCTCCCTGGGGTGCAGTTCCTGAATGTGCTGACTCTCCCTGGGGTACAGTCCCTGAAGGTGCTGACTCTCCCTGGGGTACAGTCACTGAAGGTGCTGACTCTCCCTGGGGTACAGTACCTGAAGGTGCTGACTCTCCCCGAGGTACAGTCCCTGAAGATGCTGACTCTCCGTGGGGTACAGTTCCTGAAGGTACTGACTCTCCTTAGGGTACAGTTCCTTCAGGTGCTGACTCTCCCCGGGATGCAGTTCCTTAAGGTGATGACACTCCCTGGGGTACAGTCCCTGAAGGTGCTGACTCTCCCCGGAACAGTCCCAGAAGGTGCTGACTCTCCCTGGGGTACAGTCGCTGAAGGTGCTGTCTCTCCCTGTGGTACAGACCCTGAAGGTGCTGACTCTCCCTGCGGTGCAGTCCCTGAAGGTGCTGACTCTCCCTGGGGTACATTCCCTGAAGGTGCTGACTCTCCCTGGTGTACAGTGCCTGAAGGTGATGACTCTCCCAGGGGTACAATCCCTGAATGTGCTGACTCTCCCCGGGGTACAGTACCTGAAGATGCTGACTCTCCCTGGGGTACAGTCCCTGAAGGTGTTGACTCTCCCTGGGGTAGAGTCCCTGAAGGTGCTGACTCTCCCTGGGGTACAGTCTTTGAAGGTGCTAACTCTCCCTGGGGTACAGTTCCTGAAGGTGCTGACTCTCCCTGGGGTACAGTCCCTGAAGATGCTGAATCTCCCTGGGGCACAGTGCCTGAAGGTGCTGACTGTCCGTGGGGTACAGTCCCAGAAGGTGCTGACTCTTTCTGGGGTACAGTTCCTGAAGGTTCTGACTCTCCCAGGGGTACAGTTCCTTCAGGTGCTGACTCTCCCTGGGGTAGAGTCCCTGAAGGTGCTGACTCTCCCTAGGGTACAGTTGCTGAAGGTGCTGACTCTCCCCGGGTATATTCCCAGAAGGTGCTGACTCTCCCCGGAGTACAGTCCCAGAAGGTGCTGACTCTCCCTGGGGTACAGTTGCTGAAGGTGCTGACTCTCCCTGGGGTACAGTTCCTGAAGGTGCTGACTCTCCCTGGGGTACAGTCCCTGAAGGTGAAGAATCTCCCTGGGGCACAGTCCCTGAAGGTGCTGACTCTCCCTGGGGTACAGTCCCAGAAGGTGCTGACTCTCCCTGGGGTACAGTTCCTGAAGGTGCTGACTCTCCCTGGGGTACAGTCCCTGAAGGTGCTGACTCTCCCCGGAACAGTCGCAGAAGGTGCTGACTTTCCCTGGGGGACAGTTGCTGAAGGTGCTGTCTCTCCCTGGGTACAGTCACTGAAGGTGCTGACTCTCCCTGGGTACAGTACCAGAAGGTGCTGACTCTCCCCGATGTACAGTCCCTGAAGGGGCTGACTCTCCCTGGGGTACAGTTCCTGAAGGTACTGATTCTCCTTAGGGTACAGTTCCTTCAGGTGCTGACTCTCCCCGGGATGCAGTTCCTTAAGGTGATGACTCTCCCTGGGGTACAGTCCCTGAAGGTGCTGACTCTCCCCGGAACAGTCTCAGAAGGTGCTGACTCTCCCTGGGGTACAGTCGCTGAAGGTGCTGTCTCTCCCTGTGGTACAGACCCTGAAGGTGCTGACTCTCCCTGGGGTGCTGTCCCTGAAGGTGCTGGCTCTCCCTGGGGTACATTCCCTGAAGGTGCTGCCTCTACCAGGGGTACAGTCCCTGAAGGTGCTGACTCTCCTTGGGGTACAGTCCCTGAAGGTGCTGACTCTCCTTGGGGTAGAGTCCCTGAAGGTGCTGACTCTTCCTGGGGTAAAGTTCCCTGAATGTGCTGACTGTCCCTAGGGTACAGTCCCTGAAGGTGCTGACTCTCCCCGGGGTACAGTCCCTGGAGGTGCTCACTCTCCCTGGGATGCAGTCCCTGAAGGTGCTGACACTCCACGGGGTACAGTCCCTGAAGGTGCAGACTCTCCCTGGGTTACAGTCCCTGAAGGTGCTGACCCTCAGCGGGGTACAGTCCCTGAAGGTGCTGACTCTCCCTGGAGTACAGTCCCTGAAGGTGCTGACTCTCCCTGGGGTACAGTCCCTGAAGGTGCTGACTCTCCCCGGGGTACAGTCGCTGAAGGTGCTGACTCTCCCTGGGATGCAGTTCCTGAAGGTGCTGACTCTCCCTGGGGTACAGTCCCTGAAGGTGCTGACTCTCCCCGGGGTACAGTCCCTGAAGGTGCTGACTCTCCCTGGGGAACAGTCCCTGAAGGTGCTGACTCTCCCTAGGGAACAGTTCCTGAAGGTGCTGACTCTCCCCGGGGTGCAGTACCTTCAGGTGATGACTCTCTCCAGGGTACAGTCCCTGATTGGGCTGACTCTCCCTGGGATGCAGTGCCTCAAGGTGCTGACTCTCCCCGGGTACAGTCCCTGAAGGTGCTGACTCTCCGTGGGGTACAATTCCTGAAGGTGCTGACTCTCCCCGGGGTGCAGTACCTTCAGGTGATGACTCTCCCCAGGGTACAGTCACTGATTGTGCTGACTCTCCCTGGGGTACAGTTCCTGAAGGTGCTGACTCTCCCCGGGGTGCAGAACCTTAAGGTGATGACTCTCCCCAGGGTACAGTCACTGATTGTGCTGACTCTCCCTGGGGTACAGTTCCTGAAGGTGATGAATCTCAACGGGGTGCATTCCCTGAAGGTGCTGACTCTCCCTGGGATGCAGTGCCTGAAGGTGCTGACTCTCCCAGGGGTACAGCCCCTGAATGTGCTGACTATCCCTGGGGTAGAGTCCCTGAAGGTGCTGACTTTCCCCGGGGTACAGTCCCTGAAGGTGCTGACTCTCCCTGGGGAACAGTTCCTGAAGGTGCTGACTCTTGTCCGGGGTACAGTCCCTGAAGGTGCTGACTCTCCCTGGGGTACAGTCCCTGAAGGTGCTGACTCTCCCTGGGATGCAGTGCCTGAAGGTGCTGACTTTCCCCGGGGTACAGTCCCTGAAGGTGCTGACTCTCCCCCGGGTACAGTCTCTGAATGTGCTGACTCTCCGTGGGGTAGAGTCCCTTAAGGTGCTGACTCTCCCCGGGGTACAATCCCTGAAGGTGCTGACTCTCCCCAGGGAAGAGTCCTTGAAAGTGCTGACTCACCCCGGGGTGCAGTACCTTAAGGTGATGACTCTCCTTGGGGTAGAGTCCCTGAAGGTGCTGACACTCCCCGGGGTACAGTCCCTGAAGGTGCAGACTCTCCCTGGGTTACAGTCCCTGAAGGTGCTGACTCTCCCTGGGATGCAGTGCCTGAAGGTGCTGACACTCCCCGGGGTACAGTCCCTGAAGGTGCTGACTCTCCCTGGGGTACAGTCCCTGAAGCTGCTGACTCTCGTGAGGGGTACAGTTCCTGAAGGTGCTGACTCTCACCGGGATACAGTCCCAGAAGGTGCTGACTCTCCCTGGGGTACAGTCCCTGAAGGTGCTGACTCTCCCCGGGGTACAGTCCCTGAAGGTGCTGACTCTCCCAGGTACAGTCCCTGAAGGTGCTGACTCTCCCTGGATGCAGTCCCTGAAGGTGCTGATTCCCCCCGGGGTACATTCCCTGAAGGTGCTGATTCTCCCCGGGGTACAGTCCCTGAAGGTTCCTACGCTCCCTGGGGTACAGTCCCAGAATGTGCAGACACTCCCTGGGGTACAGTCGCTTAAGTTGCTGACTCTCCCTGGGATGCAGTTTCTAAGGGTGCTGACTCTCCCTGGGGTAAACTCCCTGAAGGTGCTGACTCTCCCTGGGGTACAGTCCCTGAAGGTGCTGACTCTCCCTGGGGTACAGTTCCTTCAGGTGCTGACTCTCCCCAGGGTGCAGTTCCTTAAGGTGATGACTCGCCCCAGGGTACAATCCCTGAAGGTGCTGAATCTCCCTGCGATACAGTTCCTGAAGGTGCTGACTCTCCCCGGGTACAGTCCCAGGAGGTGCTGACTCTCCCTGGGGTACAGTCCCTGAAGGTGCTAACTCACCCCGGGGTACAGTCCCTGAAGGTGCTGACTCCCTGGGGTACAGTCGCTGAAGGTGCTGACTCTCCCTGGGGTACAGTTCCTGAAGGTGCTGACTCTACCCGCGGTACAGTTCCTTCAGGTGCTGACTCTCCCCAGGGTGCAGTTCCTTAAGGTGATGACTCGCCCCAGGGTACAGTCCCTGAAGGTGCTGACTCTCCCTGGCGTACAGTCCCTGAGGGTGCTGACTCTCCCTGGGGTACAGTCCCTGAAGATGCTGACTCTCCCTGGGGTACAATCCCAGAAGGTGCTGACTCTCCCTGGCGTACAGTCCCTGAAGGTGCTGACTCTCCCTGGGGTACAGTTCCTGAAGATGCTGACTCTTCCCGGGGTACAGTCCCTGAAGTTGCTGACTCACCCGGGGTACAGTCCCTGAGGGTGCTGACTCTCCCTGGAGTACAGTCCCTGAAGCTGCTGACTCTTCCCGGGGTACAGTCCCTGAAGTTGCTGACTCTCCCCGGGGAACAGTCCCTAACGGTGCTGACTCTCCCTGGGGTACAGTTCCTGAAGATGCTGACTCTCCCTGGGGTACAGTCCCTGAAGTTGCTGACTCTTCTCGGGGTACAGTCCCTGAAGTTGCTGATTCTCCCCGGGGAACAGTCACTAACGGTGCTGACTCTCCCTGGGGTACAATCCCTGAAGGTGCTGACTCTCCCTGGGGTAAAGTCCCTGAATGTGCTAACTCTCCCTGGGGTACATTCCCTGAAGGTGCTGACTCTCCCTGGTGTACAGTGCCTGAAGGTGATGACTCTCCCAGGGGTACAATCCCTGAATGTGCTGACGCTCCCTGGGGTACAGTACCTGAAGGTGCTGACTCTCCCTGGGGTACAGTCCCTGAAGGTGCTGACTCTCCCAGGGGTACAGTCCCTGAAGGTGCTGACTCTCCTTGGGGTAGAGTCCCTGAAGGTGCTGACTCTCCCCGGGGTACAGTCCCTAGAGGTGCTCACTTTCCTGGGATGCAGTCCCTGAAGGTGCTGACACTCCCCGGGGTACAGTCCCTGAAGGTGCTGACTCTCCCTGGGATGCAGTGCCTGAAGGTGCTGACCTTCAGCGGGGTACAGTCCCTGAAGGTGCTGACTCTCCCTGGGGTACAGTCCCTGAAGGTGCTGACTCTCCCTGGGGTACAGTTCCTGAAGCTGCTGACTCTCGTGAGATGTACAGTTCCTGAAGGTGCTGACTCTCCCCGGGGTACAGTCCCTGAAGGTGCTGACTCTCCCCGGGGTGCAGTTCCTGAAGGTGATAACTCTCCCCAGGGTACAGTCCCTGATTGTGCTGACTCTCCCTGGGGTACAGTCACTGAAGGTGCTGACTCTCCCCGGGGTACAGTCCCTGAAGGTGCTGACTCTCCCTGGGGTACAGTCCCTGAAGGTGCTGACTCTCCCCGGGGTACAGTCCCTGAAGGTGCTGACTCTCACCGGGGTACAGTCCCTGAAGGTGCTCACTCTCCCTGGGGTACAGTCGCTGAAGGTGCTGACTCTCACTGGGGTACAGTCCCTGAAGGTGCTGACTCTCCCTAGGATGCAGTGCCTGAAGGTGCTGACTCTCCCTAGGATGCAGTCTCTGAAGGTGCTGACTCTTCCTGGGATACAATCCCTGAAGGTGCTGACTCTCCCTAGGGTACAGTCCCAGAATGTGCAGACACTCCCTGGGGTACAGTCGCTGAAGTTGCTGACTCTCCCTGGGATGCAGTTTCTAAGGGTGCTGACTCTCCCTGGGGTAAACTCCCTGAAGGTGCTGACTCTCCCTGGGGTACAGTCCCTGAAGGTGCTGACTCTCCCTGGGGTACAGTCCCCGCAGGTGCTGACTCTCCCTGGTGTACAGTTTCTGAAGGTGCTGACTCACCCTGGGGTACAGTCCCTGAAGGTGCTGACTCTCCCTGGGGTACAGTCGCTGAAGGTGCTGACTCTACCCGGGGTACAGTTCCTTCAGGTGCTGACTCTCCCCAGGGTGCAGTTCCTTCAGGTGATGACTCGCCCCAGGGTACAGTCCCTGAAGGTGCTGACTCTCCCTGGGGTACAGTTCCTGAAGGTGCTGACTCTCCCCGGGTACAGTCCCAGTAGGTGCTGACTCTCCCTGGGGTACAGTCCCTGAAGGTGCTGACTCTCCCCGGGTACAGTCCCAGAAGGTGCTGACTCTCCCTGGGGTACAGTCCCTGAAGCTGCTGACTCTCCCTGGGGTACAGTCCCTGAAGGTGCTGACTCTCCCTGGGGTACAATCCCAGAAGGTGCTGACTCTCCCTGGGGTACAGTCGCTTAAGCTGCTGACTCTCCCTGGAATGCAGTTACTGAAGGTGCTGACTCTCCCTGGGGTACAGTTCCTGAAGATGCTGACTCTCCCTGCGGTACAGTCCCTGAAGTTGCTGACTCTTCATGGGGTACAGTTCCTGAAGGTGCTGACTCTCCTTGAGGTACAGTCTTTGAAGGTGCTGACTCTCCCCAGGGTACAGTCCCCGAAGGTGCTGATTCTCCCCGGGTTACAGTCCCTGAAGGTGCTGACTCACCCCAGGGTACAATCTCTGAAGGTGCTGACTCTCCCTGGGGTACATTCCCTGAAGGTGCTGACTCACCCTGGGGTACAGTCCCTGAAGGTGCTGACTCTCCCCGGGGTACAGTCCCTGAAGGTGCTGACTCTCCCTGAGGTAAAGTCCCTGAAGGTGCTGACTCTCCCTGGGGTACAGTCGCTGAAGACGCTGACTCTCCCTGGTGTCCAGTCCCTGAAGGTGCTGACTCTCCCTGGGGTTCAGTACCTGAAGGTGCTGACTCTCGCTGGGGTACAGTCCCTGAAGGTGCTAATTCTCCCTGGGACACAGTCCCTGAAGGTGCTGACTCTCCCCGGGGTACTGTCCCTGAATGTGCTGACTCTCCCTGGATTACAGTCGCTGAAGGTGCTGACTCTCCCTGGGGTACAATGTGTGAAGGTGCTGACTTTCCCTGGGGTACAGTTCCTGAAGGTGCTGACTCTCCCTGGGGTACAATGTGTGAAGGTGCTGACTTTCCCTGGGGTACAGTGCCTGAAGGTGCTGACTCTCCCTGGGGTACAGTTCCTGAAGGTGCTGACTCTCCCTGGGGTACAGTGCCTGAAGGTGCTGACTCTCCCTGCGGTACAATCCCTGAAACATAGAAACATAGAAAACAGGTGCAGGAGTCGGCCAGTCGGCCCTTCGAGCCTGCACCGCCATTCAATGAGTTCATGGCTGAACATGCAACCTCAGTACCCCATTCCTGCTTTCTCGCCATACCCCTTGATCCCCCTAGTAGTAAGGACTACATCTAACTCCTTTTTGAATATATTTAGTGAATTGGCCTCAACAAATCTCTGTGGTAGAGAATTCCACAGTTTCACCACTCTCTGGATGAAGAAGTTTCTCCTCATCTCGGTCCTAAATGGCGCACCCCTTATCTTTAGACTGTGACCCCTGGTTCTGGACTTCCCCAACATCGGGAACATTCTTCCTGCATCTAACCTGTCTGAACCCGTCAGAATTTTAAACGTTTCTATGAGACCCCCTCTCATTCTTCTGAACTCCAGTGAATACAAGCCCAGTTTATCCAGTCTTTCTTGATATGTCAGTCCCGCCATCCCCGGAATCAGTCTGGTGAACCTGCGCTGACACTCCCTACTCAAGCACACACTACACAAGATTGCTCCTTGACAATATTATGTCACATGACCTTGCCACCTGGCCTTTTATTGTTATTACATGTGTAGTTGCATTCGGTGAAGCTCTGTTATACTTCTCCCTCCTTATTGAAGAATTAATCATAACAAAATAATTATTATACACAAGTTGCATGGTATACACAACAAAAGATCTTCAGTTATTGTTCCATATTTAGAAATTAAACTTCACCACTGGTTCTCTGTTTCAAAGAGGATGCCTTCACTCTTGAAAATAACTTTCCAAATATGGTGTCGAACTTAGACTCATTCGAGGCTGAGCCTGAGGAGAGTTTGTCTCCAAGGGATGCCCTTGATCTACATTTGGACTGTCTGCACTTTCTGACTGTTGGTCTGCCTGACTCGGACTCAGACTTGAATTCTGTCTTTCTCTTGGATTTGTTTCGAGTACACCTGATGTAGGATTTGCTGCTGGTACTTTACTTGTAACAAGACTATCTGACTCATCAGAAATAATCAAATCATTCCAACTTTCAACTCCTTCCACATTTGTAGGTAAATTTTAATGCAATGTGAACAATCCTAACCTGTTCATGATCAAACATCTTCACCAAATATGTGCAAGGACCACATATCTTCACCATTCTTCCTGGTAACCATTTTAACCATGTTTGGTGATTGTTCTTCACTCTCACCTTCTGATTGAATTTCACACTTCTCTCCCTTACTCTATCTCTATGCTGACTCTCTTTCTGCCTTAATCATTTCCCTTCTACTGACTGTTCAACATTTGGCTTTAACAACGAGAACTTAGTTTGTGGCTGTCGTTTGAGAAACAACTCTTCTGATGTTCTAGCAGTAGTTGTATGAAGAGTATTACGATAAGTAATTTGACAGTTTGTGGTCCAACAACTGCCGTTTCATAAGAAGATAACACATAGGAGCAGGAGTCGGCCATTCGCCCCTCGAGCCTGCTCCGCCATTCAATAAGATCATGGCTGATCTGATCATGGACTCAGCTCCACTTCCCTGCCCGATCCCCATAACCCTTTACTCCCTTATCGCTCAAACAGCTGTCTATCTCCGCCTTAAATATATTCAATGACCCAGCCTCCACAGCTCTCTGGGGCAGAGAATTCCACAGATTTACAACCGTCTGAGAGAAGAAATTCCTCCTCATCTCAGTTTTAAATGGGTGGTCCCTTATTCTAAGATTATGTCCTCTAGTTTTAGTCTCCCCTATGAGTGGAAATATCCTCTCTGCATCCACCTTGTCGAGCCCCCTCATTATCTTACGAGTTTCAATAAGATCACCTCTCATTCTTCTGAACTCCAATGTGTATAGGCCCAACCTACTCAACTTTCTCTGAACAGCCTCCAGTGCAAGTATATCTTTCCTTAAATAAGGAGACCAAAACTGTACGCAGTACTCCAGGTGTGGCCTCACCAATACCTGTACAGTTGTAGCAGGACTTCTCTGTTTTTATACTCTATCCCCCTTGCAATAAAGGCCAACATTCCATTTGCCTTCCTAATCATTTGCATACTAACTTTTTGTGTTTCATGCACAAGGCCCCCAGGTCTCTCTGTACTGCAGCACTTTGCAATTTTTCTCTATTTAAATTATAATTTGCTTTTCTATTATTTTTGCCAAAGTGGATAACCTCACATTTTCCTACATTATATAATCCATCTGCCAAATGTTTGCCCACTCACTTATCCTGTCTATATCCCTTTGTAGATTTTTTGTGTCCTCCTCACAATTTGCTTTCCCACCCATCTTTGTATCATCAGCAAACTTGGCTACATTACACTCGGTCCCTTCATACAAGTCATTAATATAGATTGTAAATAGTTGAGGACCCAGCACCGATCCCTGCGGCACCCCATTAGTCATTGCTTGCCAACAGGAAAATGACCCATTTTTCCCGACTCTCTATTTTCTGTTCGTTAGCCAATCCTCTATCCATGCGAATATATTACCCCCAACCCCGTAAACTTTTATCTTGTGCAGTAACCTTTTATGTGGCACCTTATCGAATGTCTTCTGGAAATCCAAATACACCACATCCACTGGTCCCCCCTTATCCACCCTGCTCATTACATCCTCAAAGACCTCCAGCAAATTTGTCAAACATGATTTCCCTTTCATAAAACCACACTGACTCTGCTTGATTGAATTATGCTTTTCCAAATGTTCCGCTACTGCTTCCTTAATAATGGACTCCAGCATTTTCCCAACCACAGATGTTAGGCTAACTGGTCTATAGTTTCCTGCTTTTTGTCTGCCTCCTTTTTTAAATAGGGACGTTACATTTGCAGTTTTCGAATCTGCTGGGACTGCCCCAGAATCCAGGGAATTTTGATAGATTACAACCAATGCATCCACTATCTCTGCAGCCACTTCTCTTAAGAATTTCCTTGGATTTGAATCCAACATTTGCTTGATGAGGGCATGTTTTACAATTTCTACTGTGTGCTCTGCTGCATCATTTGAAGCAGGGTGGTATGATAGAAGTTTGGTATGTTTCATAACATTTCTGCTCATAAACTATGCAAATTCTTCTCAACAAAATTGCGGCCCATCATCAGACACAGTTTCTTCTAGGAGGTCAGATGAAGAACACAATCTTCGCAAATTGTCTAATGTTTTACTTATTGTTATTTTCCACATTGGAAACACTTCTACTCACTTCAAATGACTATATATCACTATGAACAATTGTTATCCTTCTAGCTCATCAAAATCTACATGTAACCACTCTTGAACCCCACATGATGCAATCTTTATCCACTGACAATTCATTTGTATGAACAAAATATGAATTAATATCTTCGTCGGATGCCTGGTTTGGTCAGCCATTTGCTATGTAATCATACAGCTTTGACATAACTGGATCACGCTTGGTTGCTCTACTAATCTCCTCAGCTGTGACTGGCATCTCATCAATGTATGAAAAATAGAACACTTCTTCACTATTGTGTGTAACTTGTGTTGGGGATGGCAACCTGGACATAGCATCAGCATTACTGTGATCAGCATTACTTAGATCTACCTTCGAGATAATGTTCTCAGTTTCTAGTCTTTTGAGTTCTTTCTCAACTTTCTCCTTGAGTGCGTATGGTATGGGATATGACTTGCAGTTAACTAGTCTAGCGTCCTTCTGCACTCTGAGACTCACCTTTAATAATTGGATCGGACTGCCTGTTTCATGAAGCACCTTTGGATACTGCTTGATGACGTTGTCTTTCGATGTAAATTTCCTTTTGACATGAAAAGTCTCATTCCAATCTAGCTTCAGTGATCCCAACCAATTGCTACTTATCAATCAGGCTTGTCTCCTGCCACTACTATGAGAGGCAAGCTCTGAAACTGATCCTTATACTTCACCGATATAGTGATACTTCCTACAACAGGTATTTGCTCTTCTGAATAGCCTCACAGCTCTATCTTAGATTTCTCCAGTTGAAAATCATGTCAGTGTCAAGGTATAGCGGTTCCGGTGCTATGCTCATGCATACACCAGTGTCGATTTCCATGGGTATCCTGGTTCCTGCAATGTCTACTTGGATGACGATACTTTGCGAATTGCTGTTAGATACCCTCGTGCTCCTGATGACGTGTATCTCCAGAACCTCCTCATCTTGTTGCTTCTCTTCAATGCTGTGTAGTTGGTTTACTCTTCAGTTGGCACGCCTTCGCAAGATGCCCAGTTTTCTTGCAGCAGAAACACTCTGCCTTCACATTAAATCCCCGGGGCCTGATAATCTGCATCCCAGAGCACTTAAGGAAGTGGCCCTAGAAATAGTGGAGTTCTTGCTATTGAGGGAGTGCAGCGAAGGTTCACCAGACTGATTCCCGGGATGGCTGGACTGACATATGAGGAGAGACTGGATCGACTGGACCTTTATTCACTGGAGTTTAGAAGGATGAGAGGGGATCTCATAGCAACATATAAAATTCTGACAGGACTGGACAGGTTAGATGCAGGAAGAATGTTCCCGATGTTGGGGAAATCCAGAACCAGGGGACACAGTCTTAGGATAAGGGGAGGCTATTTAGGACTGAGATGAGGAGAAACTTTTTCACTCAGAGAATTGTTAACCTGTGAAATTCCCTACCGCAGAGAGTTGTTGATGACAGTTCATTGGATATATTCAAGAGGGAGTTAGATATGGCCCTTACTGCTAAAGGGATCAAGGTGTATGGAGAGAAAGCAGGAAATGAGTACTGAGGGAATGATCAGCCATGATCTTATCGAATGGTGGTGTAGGCTCGAAGGGCCGAATGGCCTACTCCTGCACCTATTTTCTATGTTTCTATGTTTCTATGACAGCTTTGAGCGATGTGTTGTCCCAGGCAGCAATAGCATGATTTCAATGTATTGGTAGCATGGCCAGTTGCTGAGGCCTTTTACTTCTAGCTTGCAGGCAATTCACCTCGGTTGGCTGATAACTGGAAATGGCGGGAAATTCTCAGGAATATTGGCCGGCCATAGTGGTTGTCTGACAAGCCGAATCAAGGGTTGTCAATAACCTTCTTCTGATCGCTTCATTTTTCATCTCACAAACAAAATGGTCACACAATGCTCGGTGCAAGTTTCCGCAATCACAGTGAATGAATAGCTTCTTTAAAGCTACAATGTAGTCATTGATTCACTCATCATTTAATTGATTTTTTTGTTCCAAAACGATAGCTTTCAGCAATTTCCAGCGGCTCAGGACTGTCGTGCTGTTCTAATGTGGTTAGAATCTCCGTCAGTAGTGTTCTCTTTGGCTTGAAGGGAACAAACACAATTTTTCAGGGTTTCATACACCTCGGGGCCTGCTTCAATCAGGAAAATAGCCCCTTTCCTATCTAAAACTGCCCGGTTACGGTTTTCATCATCGGGGACTTCAATTATATTATTCGTGGTGAAAAACATTTCTAGCCGCTGCACATACGCTCCGAAAGTCTCTCGGTCTGGATGGAACCCACCCAAGTGCACTGTTATTCCCACAGGCACCAGCTTCCCATTATTTCCATTCTTCCATCTAAATTCTGGCAACATCGACAGTTCAGCCAAGCATGCCTGAAATTTACCTTGGATTTTTTTCGCTGTTCTGCAAAACAAAAAACCTCTCAAAGTCTCGCTGTCTGTTAGAAGGATTATCCATCAACAAAACTATCAGCTAGGGAATCCAAATATTCTAGCCTGATCTCCATCTGTGATATCTTTATATGGCTACTCAAGCACACAGTACACAAGAAGGCTCCTTAACAAGACGGTGTCACATGACCTTGCCACATGACCTTTGTCACATGACTTGCCACATGACTTTTTATTGTAATGACATGAGTAGTTGCATTAAACCATGTGTCTGCTACGTAGAGCTTTATTACAACTGGGGTACAGTCCCTGAAGGTGCTGACTCTCACTGAGGTACAGTCCCTGAAGGTGCTGACTCTCCCTGGGGTACAGTCCCTGAAGGTGCTGACTCTCCCTGGGGTACAGTTCCTAACGGTGCTGACTCTCCCTGGGGTACAGTTCCTGACGGTGCTGACTCTCCCTGGGGTACAGTTCCTGACGGTACTGACTCTCCCTGGGGTACAGTCCCTGAAGGTGCTGACACTCCCTGGGGTACAGTTCCTGACGGTGCTGACTCTCCCTGGGGTACAGTCCCTGAAGGTGCTGACTCTCCCTGGGGTACAGTTCGTGCCGGTGCTGACTCTCCTTGGGGTACAGTTCCTGACGGTGCTGACTCTCCCTGGGGTACAGTCCCTGAAGGTGCTGACTCTCCGTGGGGTACAGTTCCTGACGGTGCTGACTCTCCCTGGGGTACAGTCCCTGAAGGTGCTGACTCTCCCTGGGGTACAGTCCCTGAAGGTGCTGACTCTCCCTGAGGTACAGTTCCTGAAGGTGTTGACTCTCCCTGGGGTACAGTCCCTGAAGGTGCTGACTCTCCCTGAGGTACAGTTACTGAAGGTGTTGACTCTCCCTGGGGTACAGTCCCTGAAGGTGCTGAATCTCCCTGAGGTACAGTTTCTGAAGTTGCTGACTCTCCCTGGGGTACAAGGGGGGACTTTCAACTCCCAGCTAGTGAGCTGGCATATTGTCTGGGGCTGTTAGCAGGAGGCTGGGTCCATTCTACCGGGCAGGCTTTATGAAAATGGTGTCCATGAGTTTGCTGATGGCCCCGAGCGCGCTCTCTGGATTAGGGATGGTGTTCTGTTGGGCGGCCCGGACCCTAGTGGTTTGGTGGCTGCGGTGTGGGCGGGGGTGGGGGGGTTGGGGGAATGGGGGGAATCAGATGTGTTTATGACTCAGGTGGGAGGGGAGCCTGACACAGCTAGGTTGCCCGGAGGAACGCCTCCCGTGTCTCATGGCCCCCCAAAACTTTCCCTGAAAGGCTAACGGCGCCGATCCTACGCCTTCCACTGAAGTGGGGCTTCCATGATGAGCATTTCAGCCAGTAATGCTAATATTGATCACCGCAGTCCTCGCTACAGAACGGGATTCTGATTAGCATCAATTCATGAGGGTCCCGCCTGAGTGATTTAGCAACTTCAGTGCCCTGCGATTGATGTCTGCGCGATGGAAGAAAGATGCGATGGTAAGTGTAGAGAAAGGTAAAACCCCCATACCTTCTCCGAGCAGCTATTCTTCACGGGAGAGCCGAGATAGTGAGTGTTGACCAACTATTCCCCTGTGGGAGCCGTCATGGCTGAGCATGATCCTGCCCTCAGCAGACACTCTCTCCAATAAGGGTGGCTGAATCCTGGACCAGGAGCGGGAACTGTGGCTCCTGTCTTTCTTCTACTGAACCAATGGCATCATGCCAAATGTAGCTAACCCAGCCAATCAGCATGGAGCACACACTCGCTGCCCTTAACTGGTCCAGAAAGAGTGGTTTGAAAAACTCTGTTAATGGAATCACCCTTGCGCCGTTTTATTGAATATTTCCCGGTTGATGTGGCGAGGGTGCAAAATGGAAGGCAACAGTCATGAAAAATGAAAGAAAAGATCACAGTTTAACCCTCCGCACAGTCAGTTCGAGCCCGGTTTGTTACAGAGACAGTCAGATGAACAGACACCTCAGCAACTGAATGGACAAACAGCCTCAACAAACAAATCAAAGGAACAGATTTCAGAAAGTAAGACGCCGAACCCTGTCACATCCCAGATACACACTGTGATGTGGGGATGCTCACAGGTTGTAGAGCTGTTGCAATGTGAGTGGCTTAGCCAGTCATGTGACATTCACAAGACTCAATAAAACCCCAGAAACAATGAGGTATGCAGTTGTGAGCCTAGTGAATGAACCGGTAATGTGTAGTGTGATTGTTAAACTTTTTAAAATAAACCAACTCGTTGTTAATAGCAATGTGTTGCTATGGATTCTTAAGCAAAGAACCCATGAAGCAAATACATTACACTCACCTTTGGGGTTTTGTTCTTTTAAACCCTTGCAGCAGAAAGCACTTTGGGCCACTTCAAGTTGCAGTTAGGTCAGATTGCTCAAGGCAGGGCTCAGTTTGGAGGCTTACCACTCCATACATGAAGCTGTCAGGGAAAGTAAGAGCAGACCTTTACATGCCAGGGAGATCTACAAGGCGACATGGCTCTGAAAATGAAACAATGTCAAGATTGTGAGCAATGGCGAGGAATAATAAACCGTCAGCTTTTGGCAGAGCATGCAGTTGTGCAAGCCTGCAATAAGCAGAATAACCGTGGGGCGATCACGTTTCACCACCTTACACAAGCAGGACGTTGGAACATTGGCACTCCCAGCAAAGGCTGAGGCCGTGTCTTGTCTCTCGCTCCAGGCTGATGCTCACTGCAGGCCAGGCATAATGCAGCAAGGGTCAGGTTCCAGCGCCTGCTTGGATCGGCACTGCTAGTGCTGGCTCCCAGGCTGGGGATTCCATCCTGGGTTTATGTGCTGAGCAAACCAAAGTTGCAAAGTTCAAATGTTGGCGGTCTGACTTGACCTTTGTGGCACGGTTTTTTTGTTAGTTTCGATGGATGTGTTGGGAGGGAGGGGAAGAGCTTGCACGTACCAGCAATGTGTTTATACAGTGCCTATCATAGAAACATAGAAATATAGAATCATGACTTCAAGACCTCCAAAAGTGCTTTACAACAAATGAAGTCCCTCAGAAGTGTGATCACTGTTGTACGTCGGCATAGGCATGAATCTTGCTAATGTTGCTGCTTGAGTTCAGATTGGCTGCTGCGTCCCAGGCCAGTGATGGAGCCTGGGACTCTGCTGGTCCATAAGGCTAAGACAACAGACTCACGGAGCGAGTCTCACGGGAGGGAGTCTCACGGAGGGAGTGTCAGGGGAGGGAGTCTCACTGGAGGGAGTCTGACGGAGGGAGTCTCACTGGAGAGAGTCTCACGGAGGAAGTCTGATGGAGGGAGTCTCACTGGAGAGAGTCTCACGGAGGGAGTCTCATGGAGGGAGTCTCACTGGAGAGAGTCTCACGGAGGGAGTCTCATGGAGGGAGTCTCACTGGAGAGAGTCTCACGGAGGGAGTCTCACTGGAGAGAGTCTCACGGAGGGAGTCTCACTGGAGAGAGTCTCACAGAGGGAGTCTCACTGGAGAGAGTCTCACGGAGGAAGTCTCACGGAGGGAGTCTCACAGAGGGAGTCTCACAGAGGGAGTCTCAGGGGAGGGAGTCTCACCATTTGTTCCAGCCCCGTTAGGCAAGTTGTTTTCCCCACTTATCAAAAATTAAGAAGAAACATTGTTGGCCTTAAGACGGGAAGCAGTGAGTAAACTCCAGCATTGAGCAAGAATCAAAAATATAAAGTGTTGTGTATCTGTAAAGCATGCACTCCCATATTCCGCCACCAGGGGGCTCATCCCCTGATGTCCCAAGGGATCCCAGCATCCCTTGGGAGCACTGTATATAAGCCAGCCCCTAAGGCCTGTTCCTCACTCTGGAGTGTCTTATTAAAGACTGAGGTCACTGTTACTTTAACCTCCCTGTGTGCAGTCTCATCTGTGTTAGGAACACAATAACTGCCGATGAGTATATAAATCCAACGCAAAGATGCAGCAAACTGTGGGCATCCTGGAGAAGTTCTCGGAGGGTGAGGACTGGGAAGCCTATATCGAACGGCTAGACCAGTACTTTGTAGCCAACGAGCTGGACGGAGAAGGAAGCGTTGTAAAAAGGAGAGCGGTCCTCCTCACAGTCTGCGGGGCACCGACCTACAGCCTCATGAAGAATCTTCTGGCTCCGGTGAAACCCACAGATAAGTCGTATGAGGAGCTGTGTACACTAGTTCTGGAGCATCTTAACCCGAGGGAGAGCGTGCTGATGGTGAGGTATTGGTTCTACACGTGCCAGCGATCTGAAGGTCAGGAAGTGGCGAGCTACGTTGCCGAGCTAAGGTGACTTGCAGGACAATGTGAGTTTGATGGCTACCTGGAGCAAATGCTCAGAGACTTTTTTGTACTGGGCTTTGGCCACGAGACCATCCTACGAAAACTTTTGACTGGAGAGACACCGACCCTCAGTAAGGCCATTGCGATAGCACAGGCGTTTATGTCCACCAGTGATAACACCAAACAAATCTCTCAGCACACAAGTGCTGGCAATGTTCATAAATTAACTGGAACTGTGTTTGCGAGCAGAAATGTACAGGACAGAGACCATGAGTCTGCAACTGCCAGCAGGCCTCAGGTGACCCAGATGACTCAGAGTCCCCAACAAAGGATGAATGCAAGGCAATTCACACCTTGTTGGTGTTGTGGAGGCTTCTATTCAGCCTATTCATGCCACTTCAAAGGGTATGTTTGCAAGAGCTGTGGAACAATGGGGCACCTCCAACGAGCTTGCAAACAAGTTGCAAGCTCTGCAAAACCTGCTAACCACCACGTGGCAGAGGAAGATCGGTCCATGGTGGATCAAAGCAATTTTGAGCCTCAGAGAGAGGAGGCAGATGCTGAAGTACACGGTGTGCACACATTTTCGATGAAATGTCCACCTATAATGCTAAATGTAAAATTGAATGGCTTATCCGTAGCCATGGAACTGGACACTGGCGCTAGCCAATCCATCATGAGTAAAAAGATGTTTGAGAGACTGTGGTGCAACAAGGTATTCAGACCAGCCCTGAGCCCCATCCACACGAAACTGAGAACGTACACCAAAGAGCTTATCACTGTCCTGGGCAGCGCCATGGTCAAGGTCACCTACGAGGGCACGGTGCACGAACTGCCACTCTGGATTGTCCCGGGTGATGGACCCACACTGCTTGGAAGGAGCTGGCTGGGCAAAATCTGCTGGAACTGGGATGACATCCGAGCGTTATCACATGTCGATGAGGCCTCATGTACCCAGGTTCTTAACAAATCTCCTTCCCTTTTTGAGCCTGGCATTGGAAACTTTTCCAGGCGAAGGTGCGGATCCACTTGGTCCCAGAGGCACGACCCATTCACCACAAGGTGCGAGCGGTACCTCACATGATGAGAGAGAGAGTGGAAATCGAGCTGGACAGGCTGCAATGCGAGGGCATCATCTCCCCAGTGCAATTCAGCGAGTGGGCCAGCCCGATTGTTCCTGTATTAAAAAGTGATGGCACGGTCAGTATTTGCGGCAATTATAAAGTAACTATTAATCGTTTCTCGCTACAGGACCAATACCCGCTACCTAAGGCAGATGACCTATTTGCGACGCTGGCAGGAGGCAAGACATTCACCAAGCTCGACCTGACTTCGGCCTACATGGCGCAGGAGCTGGAGGAGTCTTCGAAGGGCCTCACCTGCATCAACACGCACAAGGGACTGTTCATCTACAAGAGATGCCCGTTTGGAATTCGGTCGGCTGCAGCGATCTTCCAGAGAAACATGGAGAGCCGACTCAAGTCAGTACCACACACGGTGGTCTTTCAGGACGACATATTGGTCATGGGTCAGGACACCACCGAGCACCTACAAAACCTGGAGGAGGTCCTCCAGCGACTGGATCGTGTAGGTCTGCGGCTGAAGAGGTCGAAATGCGTCTTCGTGGCAACAGAAGTGGAGTTTTTGGGGAGAAAGATCGCGGCGGACAGCATTCGGCCCATAGACGCCAAGACAGAGGCTATCAGGAACGCGCCCAGGCCACAGAACGTCACGGAGCTGCGGTCGTTCCTGGGACTCCTCAACTATTTTGGTAACACCCTACCGGGGTTAAGCACCCTCTTAGAGCCCCTACATGTGTTATTGTGTAAAGGTGAGAACTGGGTATGGAAAAAAAAAACAAGTAATTGCTTTTGAAAAAGCCAGAAACATTTTATGCTCCAACAAGCTGCTTGTATTGTATAACCCGTGTAAAAGACTCGTGCTAGCATGTGATGCATCGTCGTACGGAGTCGGGTGTGTATTACAACAAGCTAACATTGCGGGGAAGTTGCAACCTGTCGCCTATGCCTCCAGGAGCTTGTCTAAGGCCGAGAGGACCTACAGCATGATTGAGAAAGAGGCATTAGCGTGTGTGTTCGGGGTAAAGAAAATGCATCAGTACCTGTTTGGCCTCTAATTTGAGCTGGAAACCGATCACAAGCCCCTCATATCCCTGTTCGCTGAAAACAAGGGGATAAGTACTAATGCCTCAGCCCACAGACAAAGGTGGGCACTCGCGCTATCAGCGTATAACTATACCATCCGCCACAGGCCAGGCATCGAGAACTGTGCGGATGCTCTCAGTCGGCTACCATTAACCACCACGGGGGTGGAAATAGTACAGCCTGCAAACTTGTTGATGGTGGCGCAGCCCGCAGACTTGTTGATGGTCATGGAAGCGTTTGAAAATGATAAATCACCTGTCACGGCCTGCCAGATTAGGACTTGGACCAGCCAAGATCCTCTGCTGTCCCTAGTAAAAAACTGTGTACTGCATGGGAGCTGGGCCAGCATCCCCGTTGAAATGCAAGAGCTAATCAAGCCGTTCCAGCGGCGAAAGGACGAGCTGTCCATTCAGACAGACTGCCTGTTGTGGGGTAACCGCGTAGTGCTACCAAAAAAGGACAGGGAAACGTTCATCTCAGATCTCCACAGCACACACCCGGGTATAGTAATGATGAAAGCGATAGCCAGATCCCACGTGTGGTGGCCCGGTATTGACTCTGACTTAGAGTCCTGTGTACGGCAATGCAGCGTATGTGCTCAGTTGAGCAACGCGCCCAGAGAGGCACCACTAAGTTTGTGGTCCTGGCCCTCCAGACCATGGTCGAGGATCCATGTCGACTATGCGGGCCCGTTTCTTGGTAAAATGTTCCTGGTGGTGGTGGATGCTTTTTCAAAATGGATTGAATGTGAAATAATGTCGGGAAGCACCGCCACCGCCACCATTGAAAGCCTGAGGGCCATGTTTGCCACCCACGGCCTGCCTGACATACTGGTCAGTGACAACGGGCCATGTTTCACCAGTGCCGAATTTAAAGAATTCATGACCCGCAATGGGATCAAACATGTCACCTCGGCCCCGTTTAAACCAGCCTCCAATGGGCAGGCAGAGCGGGCAGTACAAACAATCAAACAGAGCCTTAAATGAGTCACAGAAGGCTCACTCCAAACCCGCCTGTCCCGAGTACTGCTCAGCTACCGCACGAGACCCCACTCGCTCACAGGGGTGCCCCCGGCTGAGCTACTCATGAAAAGGACACTTAAAACCAGACTCTCACTAGTTCACCCCAACCTGCATGATCAGGTAGAGAGCAGGTGGCAGCAACAAAATGTAAACGATGGTCGTGCTACTGTGTCATGGGAAATTGATCTGAATGACCCTGTGTATGTGCTAAACTATGGACATGGTCACAAGTGGATCGCGGGCACGGTGATAGCTAAAGAAGGGAGTAGGGTGTTTGTAGTCAAACTAGACAATGGACAAATTTGCAGAAAGCACCTGGACCAAACGAGGCTGCGGTTCACAGACTGCCCTGAACAACCCACAGCAGACACCACCTTTTTCGAGCCCACAACACACACCCAAAGGATCAACGACACCACCCTGGACCAGGAAATTGAACCCATCACGCCCAACAGCCCAGCAAGGCCAGGCTCACCCAGCAGCCCTGCAGGGCCAACAACACACCAGCCCAGCGAGGGAACAGCCAACACACCAGAACAGACATTTGTACCGAGGCGGTCCACCAGGGAAAGAAAGGCTCCCGACCGCCTCACCTTGTAAATAGTTTTCACTTTGACTTTCAGTGGGGGGAGTGATGTTGTGTATCTGTAAAGCATGCACTCCCATGTTCCACCACCAGGGAGCGCATCCCCTGAAGTCCCAAGGGATCCCAGCATCCCTTGGGAGCACTGTATATAAGCCGGCCCCTAAGGCCTGTTACTCACTCTGGAGTGTCTTACTAAAGACTGAGGTCACTTTTACTTTAACCTCCCTGTGTGCAGCCTCACCTGTGTTAGGAACACAATACAAGGAACTGAGTGAACTAACTGGAATCCAATCTCCTGGCATCGATAGAAGCTCAACACCATACATGAAGAAGCAGACTGTCTGATTGCCTTTTCGTCCAGTAGCCTAAAACTCCCACTCCCTCCACCACCGGCGCCCCCTGGCTGCAGTGTCTACCATCTACAAGATGCACTGTGGCAACTCGCCAAGGCTTCTTCGACAGCTGCAATATAGAGCTCCCCCTAGTGGACTACTGCTCCACCTAGTGGAATACAGTGGTAATGAAACTGCTGATGTAAATACAATGAAAGGGTCATGTGACAAGTCACATGACAAGTTCCTGTAGAGTCATCTTGTAGTCTGTGTGTTTGTGATGTGGTAAAGAATATATCACATTAGCAATAAGGATGGGATTTCTGGAATCCCTAGCTGACATTTTTATTGGTCAGTGATCCTGCCAACCAAAAGACTGACCTTGAGGTTCTTTGTTTTGTAGCACAGCTAGCAATCCAAGGTAAATTTCAAGCACACTTGTCGCCATTGCAAGCGTCCAGTTGGGCACACCTAAGGGAATAATAGGGTGCTTGGGTGAGTTTCATTGGGACAGAGAGACTTTCGGAGCATATGTAGAGCGGCTAGGCATGTTTTTCATAGTATCGCCGAAGTCCCCGATAATGAATATCATAACCGGGTGGTGTTTGAAAGGAAACGGGCTATTTTCTTGACTGACGCAGGCCCCGAGGTGTATGAAACCCTGAAAAATGGGCTTGTACCCGAGAAGCCGAAGGTCACGCCACTGACGGAGATAGCACGACAGTCCTGAGCCCCTGGAAATTGCTGAAAGTTATCGTTTTGGATTATGAAATCAATTAACTGACAAGAGTATCAATGAGTACATTGCAGCATTAAAAACACTATCCATTCACTGTCATTGCGGAAACTTTCAGAACCGAGCATCGCGTGACCGTTTTGCTTCTGGGATGGAAAATGAAGCAATCAGTTGTTGACAACCCCATATTTAACTTTTGATTTAGCTTGTCAGACAGCTATGGCGATGGATATGGCCGACCAATATTCCTGAGAATTTCGTGCCCTTTCCAGGTTTTTTCCTGGTTTTTCATAGGTGGGGAGAACAACTTGCCTAACGAGGCTGGAACAAATGGTGAGACTCCCTCCCATGAGACTCCCTCCATGAGGCAGTTGTCTCAGCCTTACGGACCAGGAGAGTACAGACAACCGAGGTGAATCAATCGGCTGCAGGTTAAAAATAAAAGGTCGTTGGGCCTCAAGGCCGCAGCAACTGGCGAAGGTAACAGTGAATTAAAGTCGTGCTATCAGTGCCTGGGATAACAGAGATCTTCATGACCAGCACCTGGGAATGTGCTTGACCAAGAGTTTTGTGTGCAGTTACTTATGATGGCCTGGTTTAGATTAAGATATAGAGTACATCGTCAGTCTGTGTACAACATGTCAATCGGTAAGCAAGCAACCACCATCAGTACCATTACATCCATGGAAATGGCCTCCCAGGGTGTGGCAAAGGTTACATATCAATTTTGCTGAGCTAAAAGGACAATTGTTCATTGTGATTGATAATCATTTGAAGTGGGTAGAAGTGTTTCTGATGCAGAAAATAACAACAAGTAAAACACTAGACAATTTGAGAAGATTGTTTTCTTCATATGGCCTCACAGAAGAAATTGTTTCTGATAATGAGCAGCAATTTTATTCAGGAGAATTTGCACAGTTCATGAGCAGAAATGGTGTGAAACATATCAAGGTTCCACCGTACCACCCTGCTTCAAAAGGTGCAGCAGAGTGCACTGTACAAATTGTAAAATGTGCCCCCATCAACCAAATGTTGGATCCAAATCCAAAGAAACGCAGTTGTAGTTGGGCCACAAATTGGCAAATTTTCTAATTACTTTTCATAATACTCCTCATCCAACTACTGGAAGAACACCAGCAGAGTTGTTTCACAAGTGACATCCCTAAACCAAATTCTCGTTGTCAAAGCCAACATTGGCACAGTCAGTAGAAGAGAAACAGTTAGACAGAAAGAGAATCATGATAGAGATTGTGTAAGAGAAAGATATGTGAAATTAAATCAGAAGGTTAGAGTGAAGAACCAAAAGAGAAGCATGCGAGGAAATAGCAGAGGCTCTGACCATCATTTTCCAGTCCTCTCTGGCTGCACGTGTGGTGCCAGAGGACTGGAGGACTACGAATGTTGTATCTTTGTTTGAAAAGGGAGAAAGGGATAGACTGAGTATTTACAGGCCAGTCAGCCTAACCTCGATGATGGGAAAATTATTGGAAAAATTCCTGAGGGATAGGGTAAATCTTCATTTGGAAAGACATGGATTAATCAAGGATAGTCAGCATGCATTTGTTAAGGGAAGGTCGTGTCTGACTAATTTGATTGAATTTTTCGAGGAGGTAACCAGGAGGGTCGATGATGTAGTATATATGGATTTTAGCAAAGCTTTTGATAAGGTCCCACATGGTAGACTGGTCACAAAAGTAAAAGCCTATGGGATCCAGGGCAAAGTGGCAAGTTGGATCCAAAATTGGCTCAGTGGCAGGAAGCAAAGGGTAATGGTTGATGGGTGTTTTTGTGACTGGAAGGCTGTTTCCAGTGGGGTTCCGCAGGGCTTAGTGCTGGGTCCCTTGCTTTTTGTGGTATATATCAATGACCTGGATTTGAATGCAGGGGGTATGATTAAGAAGTTTGCAGATGACACTAAACTAGGCTGTATGGTTGATAATGAAGAAGAAAGCTGCGGACTGCAGCAAGATATCAATGTACTGATCAGGTGGGCAGAACAGTGGCAAATGGAATTCAATCCGGACAAGTGTGAGGTAATGCATTTGGGGAGGTCTAACAAGGCAAGGGAATGCACATTAAATGGTTGGACACTGAGGAGTGTAGAGGAACAGAGGAACCTTGGAGTGCAGGTCCACAGGCCAGGGAGATAAGGTGGTTAAGAAGGCATATAGAATACTTGCCTTCATTAGTCGAGGCATAGAATACAAAAGCAAGGAGGTTATGCTTGAACTGTATAAAACACTGGTTAGGCTGCAGCTAGAGTACTGCGTGCAGTTCTGGTCAGCAAATTATAGGAAAGATGTGATTGCACTGGAGAGGGTTCAGAGCAGATTTCCAAGAACGTTGCCTGGACTGGAGAATTTTAGCTATGAGGAAAGACTGGAGATGCTGGGTCTGTTTTCTTTGGAACAGAGGAGACTGAGGGGAGACCTCATTGAGTTGTATAAAATTACAAGGGCCTGGATAGAGTGGATAGGAAGGACCTGTTTCCCTTAGCAGAGGGGTCAACAACCAGGGGGCATAGATTTAAAGTAATTGGTGGGAAGTTTAGAGGAGATACAAGGGGAAATTACTTCACCCAGAGGGTGGTGGGGGGTCTGGAACTCTCTGCCTGAAAGGATGGTAGAGGCAGAAACCCTCACCACATTTAAAATATACTTGGATGTGCCCTTGATGTGCTGTAACCTACAGGGCTATGGACTGAGAGCTGGAAAGTGGGATTAGGCTGGGTAGCTCTTGGTCGGCTGGCGTGGACATGATGGGCCGAATGGCCTCCTTCTGTGCTGTAAATTTCTATGATTCTATGATTCTATCACCATAAATGGTGAAGTGGTTACCAGGAAGAATAGTGAAGATATGTGGTCCTCGCACAAAATTGGTCAAGATGTTTGATCATGGGCAAGTTAGGTTTGTTCACATTGATCATATTTTACCTACACATGTGGCTGTGTGATGATTCGATTATTTCTGATGAGTCAGATAGTCTTGGTACAAGTGGAGTACCAGTCAGATGTACGAGAAATAAGTCCAAGGAAATGTCAGAATTTAAGTCTGAGTCCGAGTCAGGCAGTCAAACAGTCTGAAGTTGTAAAGAGTCCAAATGTAGACCAAGGGTTGGCCTTGGTGAAACTCTCCTTAGGCTTAGCCTAGAATGAGTCTAAGTTCGACACCAAGTTTGGAACATTCAGTTCAAGAGCGAAGCTATCCTCTTCAAGACAGAAAACCAGTAGTTAAATTTGATTTTTAAATATGGCAAAATTATTAAAGGCCCCGGTTTACATGAGCTGCAAGGCCCACCCAAAGGACTGCCGATAGCCGCCGGGAGACCAGGCAGTACTTCGTCTGAAAGATTCCTCCAAAAGAAGTGGCAGTACCGCCCGGCGGCAAACTAACGGCTCACACCGTCAATCTGGGCAACGGGGCGGGAGCTCTCAATCTCGACGGCAAATGAACTTGCCGCTCAAGTGGCGCCGAAGATGGAGTCGGGCCCAGGGAGGGTGGAAGAGCTGAAAGGTAAAAACATCACAAAAAAAATCACCGGAACACCTTCAGGGGACCCCATCCAAGTAAGTCACTGCAAAAAAAATGTAAAAGATTTTCACTAACCTTATGTTGCAGGTTTTCATACCGACCGTCGGGGTTCGACCTGCCTCCACGGGACGGTCCTTCCCCCTGCTGGTGCCGGCTCCCGCCCACACCAATCTGGCAGCTTGGCGGGCGGGAGGCCACTTACGCGACTTGGTCGCCAGAGGACGTCAGCGGGTGGTTTATGGCGGTGCTCCCCTCCCGCACGCTCCAGCCCAAGTGGAAACTGGAAGCGAGAGGAAAACGGCAAGAAAACTCGGCGGCAGCAAGTGGCAGTGGGCGGTAAGGCCACCAATATCAGGCCCATATCTTTTGTTGTGTATAACAATGTAAGTTATGTATGATTCTTATTTTGTCACTGTTACTTCTTCATTAAGGAGGGAGAAGTGTAATATAGAGCTCCATCTAGTGGACTGCTGTGGTAATCCAACTGCTAATGTAAATACAATAAAAGGGTCATGTGGCACGTCACATGACAAGTTCCTGTCGTGCCATCTTGTAGTCTGTGTGTTTGTGATGTCCTAAAGAATGTATCACAACAGCACCTCCAAAACTCACGATCTCTGCCACTTAGAAGGACAAGGGCAGCAGGCTCATGGGAACACCACCACCTCCACGTTCCCCTCCAAGTTACACACCATCCTGACTTGGAATTATATTGCCATTCCTTGTCACTGGGTCAAAATCCTGGAGCTCCCTCCCTACCCGCACTGTGGGATCACCTTCACCACACGGACTGCAGCGGTTCAAGAAGGCAGCTCACCACCACCTTCTCAAGTGTGACTGGGAGGGGAACGTGGAGCTGGTGGTGTTCCCATGCACCTGCTGCCCTTGTCCTTCTAGGTGGTAGAGGCCGCGGGTTTGGGAGGTGCTGCCGAAGAACTTGCCCTGACACCTTCGGGGATTGGGGAATATACAGCCCCGGGCCCTCTGCTCTTTCACCCCTTCAAATTAGCACCATTGAGATTATACTACCTCTCTGTGTTGTTTCTCCCAAAGTGCATCGCTCCACACTTATCCGCATTAAACTGCATTTTCCATGTGCCTGCCCATTTCCCCAGTCTGTCTGTCCTCCCGAAACCTGCTATTGTCCTGCTCACTATTTACTGCGTTGCCAAGTTTTTTTTATCATCTGCAAACTTCGAAATTGTACTCCCAATGCTGAAGCCCAGTTTATTTATCCAAAGCAAGAGAAGCCATGGTCCTAATACTGACCCCTGGGGGATCTCACTGCAGTCAGAAAGATAATTTAGCACGACTCTCTGCGTCCTATCCCTTCGCCAATGTCCTGCCCAAGCTAGCAACCGTCCCGTTAATGCTGTGTGCTTCACGTTTTCCCTCAGCCCTCTCCTAATTCTTTCCGAAACTGCCTGAATTCAATCGGCTGGCATCAATAGAAGCTGGGATGGAAAAGGAGGCGATTGTTCTGCAGAGGGTTGCACCACTAAACTCTCCGTCCCCCGAGTTTATTTAAGGGAGATTCTTTCAATAAAACATTCCTCAATATTCCAAAAAGTTTTTGTGCCAAAAACAAAATCGAAAGCATTTTTAAAATCAGAACTTTCCACCTGCTTTGCACGTGAGTCCGGAGCGAAGAGAAGAAAGGAGCCTCTGTCTGCATCTGCTGAGCATCTCCGCAAGCTCAGTCTCATCCTGGTTCCCAATGGGACTGCGTCACTAAATAGTCCCAGTACTGCCCTGAGCAGACAGTGTCTGAGGATCAGTCAGCTGGTGTGGCCACTCATGCACTCAGGGGCCCTCGTGGAGTCACAGGGGGAGGCCATTCGGCCCATCAATTCTGTGCTGGCTCTGTGACAGAGCGATCCAATCAGTCCCACTCCCCCCGCTCTATCCCCACAGCCCGGCACATGTTTCCTTTTCAAGTATTTATCCAGTTCCCGGTTTGAAAGTTACTATTGAATCTGCTCGCACCGCCCTTTCAGGCAACGCGTTCCTGATCACAACAACTCGCTGCGTAAAATATTTCTCCTCATCTTCCCCCCGACCTTCTTTGCCAGTTATCTTTAATCAATGTCTCTGATTACCGACCTTCCTCAGGACGTTTGGGTTAGGGAAGGGAAGAATCAGCCAGGATCCACACGTCTGATCGCTATCCAGAGAGCACTGCTGGAACGTACTTGTGGTCAGGGCTCGATGGCCACCGCTGCTCACTGTCTACGCTCAGACATGAGGATTTGTGAGGCCAGGGGTCGGTGGTTACCCGTGCAACTATAAAAGAGTAACCTTCGGGGGAGGAGGGCGGAAAATGAAGAGAACTAACACGGCTTAATTTAATTATATCAATGAGTCTGTGTTTATTTAGCAGCAAAATTTAATAGACAATTGAAGATGGAAAAAATACCAAAAGATGCAGAGTAGAGAGGATGGATTAAAGTTGCCAGGTGCAATGGGGGGTTAGTGCTGGCACAGCTTACTGAGCGAACCAACAGGATCACACGGGATATACGGCACAGAAACAGGCCATTCAGCCCAACCAGTCCATGCCGGCGATTATGCTCCCCTCGAGCCTCCTCCCATCTTTCCTCATCTAACTCTATCAGCATAACCCTCTATCCCTTCTCCCCCATATACTTGTCCAGCCTTCCCTTAAATACATCGATACTATTCGCCTCAATCCCTCCCTGTGGCAGCGAGTTCCACATTCTCACCGCTCTCTGGGTAAAGAAGTTTCTCCTGAATTCCCCATTGGATTTCTGGGTGACGATCTTATATCGATGGCCTCTAGTTATGCTCCTCCCCACAAGTGGAAACATTCTCTCTGTATCCACTCGATCAAAACCTTTCATCATTTTAAAGACCTCTATTAAGACCTCAGCCTTCTATTTTCAAGTGAAGAGACCCAGCCTGTTCATCCTTTCCTGATATGTACACCCTCACATTTCTGGTATCATCCTTGTAAACCTTCTCTGCACCCTCTCCAGTGCCTCTATATCCTTTCTATAATATGGCGACCAGAACTGTACGCAGTGCTCCAAGGGGCCGAAATTGGTGAAACGTAAGTTCCGCCCGTTTTTCGGCGGTCCCCGGGCAGTGCGTGATTTATTACCACCCGGTACCACTGGGGCTGAGTGGGCGGGAGATTTATCCCACTTTTCTCGGCAGTAACGGGAGTGGAGTGCAGCGGGCAGGGGCACGGAGTGCTGTGGGGGGGGGGGGTGTCGGGGGGAGATTGCTGTGAGGGGGGGAATAGACTGGGGGGAGAGAGAGAGAGACTGGGGGAGAGAGAGACTGGGGGAGAGAGAGAGAGAGACTGGGGTGTGAGAGAGAGAGAGACTGGGGGAGAGAGAGAGAGACTGGGGGAAGAGAAAGACTGGGGGATTGAGAGAGACTGGGGTGTGAGAGAGAGAGACTGGGAGAGAGAGAGAGAGACTGGGGTGAGAGAGAGAGACTGGGGTGAGAGAGAGAGAGACTGTGGGGAGAGAGAGACTGGGGGAGAGAGAGACTGGGTTGTGAGAGAAAGAGAGACTGGGGTGAGAGAGAGAGAGACTGGGGTGAGAGAGAGAGAGACTGGGGGGAGAGAGATACTGGGGTGTGAGAGAGAGAGAGAGACTGGGAGAGAGAGAGAGAGACTGGGAGAGAGAGAGAGACTGGGGTGTGAGAGAAAGAGACTGGGATGAGAGAGAGAGAGAGAATGGGGTGAGAGAGAGAGACTGGGGGGAGAGAGAGAAAGACTGGGGGGAGAGAGAGACTGGGGTGTGAGAGAGAGAGAGACTGGGATGAGAGAGAGAGAGACTGGGGGGAGAGAGAGAGAGACTGGGGGAGAGAGAGACTGGGGTGTGAGAGAGAGAGAGAGACTGGGGGAGAGAGAGACTGGGGTGTGAGAGAGAGAGAGACTGGGGTGTGAGAGAGAGAGACTGGGGGGAGAGAGAGAGAGACTGGGGGAGAGAGAGTCTGGGGTATGAGAGAGAGAGACTGGGGTGAGAGAGAGAGAGACTGGGGGAGAGAGAGAGAGACTGGGGGAGAGAGAGAGAGACTGGGGTCTGAGAGAGAGAGACTGAGGGGAGAGAGAGACTGGGGTGTGAGAGAGAGAGACTGGGGTGAGAGAGAGAGAGAGAGACTGGGGTGAGAGAGAGATTGGGGTGTGAGAGAGAGAGACTGGGCGGAGAGAGAGAGACTGGGGTGTGAGAGAGAGACTGGGGGGAGAGAGAGTCTGGGGTATGAGAGAGAGAGACTGGGGTGAGAGAGAGAGACTGGGGGAGAGAGAGAGAGACTGGGGGAGAGAGAGAGAGACTGGGGTCTGAGAGAGAGAGACTGGGGGAGAGAGAGAGAGACTGGGGTGTGAGAGAGAGAGACTGGGGTGAGAGAGAGAGAGAGAGACTGGGGTGAGAGAGAGATTGGGGTGTGAGAGAGAGAGACTGGGCGGAGAGAGAGAGACTGGGGTGTGAGAGAGAGACTGGGGGGAGAGAGAGTCTGGGGTATGAGAGAGAGAGACTGGGGTGAGAGAGAGAGACTGGGAGAGAGAGAGAGAGACTGGGGGGAGAGAGAGACTGGGGTGTGAGAGAGAGAGAGACTGGGGTGAGAGAGAGAGAGACTGGGGTGTGAGAGAGAGAGACTGGGGTGTGAGAGAGAGAGACTGGGGTGAGAGAGAGAGAGAGAGACTGGGAGAGAGAGAGAGAGACTGGGGGGGAGAGAGAGACTGGGGTGTGAGAGAGAGAGAGACTGGGGGGAGAGAGAGACTGGGGTGTGAGAGAGAGAGAGACTGGGGGGAGAGTGAGAGACTGGGGTGTGAGAGAGAGAGACTGGGGGGAGAGAGAGAGACTGGGGTGTGAGAGAGAGAGAGACTGGGGAGAGAGAGAGTCTGGGGTATGAGAGAGAGAGACTGGGGTGAGAGAGAGAGAGAGACTGGGGTGAGAGAGAGAGAGACTGGGGTGTGAGAGAGAGAGACTGGGGTGAGAGAGAGAGAGAGACTGGGGTGAGAGAGAGAGAGACTGGGGGGAGAGAGAGAGAGACTGAGGGGAGAGAGAGACTGGGGTGTGAGAGAGAGAGACTGGGGTGAGAGAGAGAGAGAGAGACTGGGGGGAGAGAGAGACTGGTGTGTGAGAGAGAGAGAGACTGGGGGGAGAGAGAGAGAGACTGGGGGGAGAGAGAGACTGGGGTGTGAGAGAGAGAGAGAGACTGGGGGGAGAGAGAGAGAGACTGGGGGGAGAGAGAGACTGGGGTGTGTGAGAGAGAGAGAGACTGGGGGGAGAGAGAGACTGGGGTGTGAGAGAGAGAGAGACTGTGGGTGAGAGAGAGAGACTGGGGGGAGAGAGAGAGAGACTGGGGGGAGAGAGAGACTGGGGTGTGAGCGAGAGAGAGACTGGGGGAGAGAGAGAGAGACTGGGGGGAGAGAGAGACTGGGGTGTGTGAGAGAGAGAGACTGGGGTGAGAGAGAGAGACTGGGGGGAGAGAGAGAGAGACTGAGGGGAGAGAGAGACTGGGGTGTGAGAGAGAGAGACTGGGGGAGAGAGAGAGAGACTGGGGGAGAGAGAGAGAGACTGGGGAGAGAGAGAGAGAGAAAGACTGGGGTGAGAGAGAGAGAGAGAGACTGGGGTGTGGGAGAGAGAGAGACTGGGGGAGAGAGAGAGACTGGGGGGAGAGAGAGAGATTGGGGTATGAGAGAGAGAAACTGGGGTGATAGAGAGCGACTGGGGGAGAGAGAGAGAGAGAGACTGAGGGGAGAGAGAGAGACTGGGGGAGAGAGAGAGACTGGGGGGAGAGAGAGAGAGAGACTGGGGTGAGAGAGAGAGAGAGAGACTGGGGTGAGAGAGAGAGAGAGAGACTGGGGGGAGAGAGAGAGAGAGAGACTGGGGTGTGGGAGAGAGACTGGGCGGAGAGAGAGAGACTGGGGGGAGAGAGAGAGACTGGGGTGAGAGAGAGAGAGACTGGGGGGAGAGAGAGAGAGCGAGAGAGAGACTGGGGGAGAGAGAGAGAGAGACTGGGGGGAGAGAGAGAGAGACTGGGGGAGAGAGAGAGAGAGACTGGGGGGAGAGAGAGAGACTGGGGTATGAGAGAGAGAGAGAGACTGGGGTGAGAGAGAGAGAGAGAGACTGGGGGGAGAGAGAGAGAGACTGGGGAGAGAGAGAGAGAGATTGGGGGGAGAGAGAGAGAGACTGGGGGAGAGAGAGAGAGAGACTGGGGGGAGAGAGAGAGAGAGACTGGGGGGAGAGAGAGAGAGACTGGGGAAGAGAGAGAGAGAGACTGGGGGAGAGAGAGAGAGACTGGGGGGAGAGAGAGAGAGACTGGGGGAGAGAGAGAGAGAGACTGGGGGAGAGAGAGAGAGAAACTGGGGGGAGAGAGAGAGAGACTGGGGGAGAGAGAGAGAGAGACTGGGGGGAGAGAGAGAGACTGGGGGGAGAGAGAGTCTGGGGTATGAGAGAGAGAGACTGGGGTGAGAGAGAGAGACTGGGAGAGAGAGAGAGAGACTGGGGCGAGAGAGAGACTGGGGTGTGAGAGAGAGAGAGACTGGGGTGAGAGAGAGAGAGACTGGGGTGTGAGAGAGAGAGACTGGGGTGTGAGAGAGAGAGACTGGGGTGAGAGAGAGAGAGAGAGACTGGGAGAGAGAGAGAGAGACTGGGGGGGAGAGAGAGACTGGGGTGTGAGAGAGAGAGAGACTGGGGGGAGAGAGAGACTGGGGTGTGAGAGAGAGAGAGACTGGGGGGAGAGTGAGAGACTGGGGTGTGAGAGAGAGAGACTGGGGGGAGAGAGAGAGACTGGGGTGTGAGAGAGAGAGAGACTGCGGAGAGAGAGAGTCTGGGGTATGAGAGAGAGAGACTGGGGTGAGAGAGAGAGAGAGACTGGGGTGAGAGAGAGAGAGACTGGGGTGAGAGAGAGAGAGACTGGGGGGAGAGAGAGAGAGACTGAGGGGAGAGAGAGACTGGGGTGTGAGAGAGAGAGACTGGGGTGTGAGAGAGAGAGACTGGGGTGAGAGAGAGAGAGAGACTGGGGTGAGAGAGAGAGAGACTGGGGAGAGAGAGAGAGACTGGGGTGAGAGAGAGAGAGACTGGGGAGAGAGAGAGAGAGACTGAGGGGAGAGAGAGACTGGGGTGTGAGAGAGAGAGACTGGGATGTGAGAGAGAGAGACTGGGGTGAGAGAGAGAGAGAGAGACTGGGGGGAGAGAGAGACTGGTGTGTGAGAGAGAGAGAGACTGGGGGGAGAGAGAGAGAGACTGGGGGGAGAGAGAGACTGGGGTGTGAGAGAGAGAGAGAGACTGGGGGGAGAGAGAGAGAGACTGGGGGGAGAGAGAGACTGGGGTGTGTGAGAGAGAGAGAGACTGGGGGGAGAGAGAGACTGGGGTGTGAGAGAGAGAGAGACTGTGGGTGAGAGAGAGAGACTGGGGGGAGAGAGAGAGAGACTGGGGGGAGAGAGAGACTGGGGTGTGAGCGAGAGAGAGACTGGGGGAGAGAGAGAGAGACTGGGGGGAGAGAGAGACTGGGGTGTGTGAGAGAGAGAGACTGGGGTGAGAGAGAGAGAGACTGGGGGGAGAGAGAGAGAGACTGAGGGGAGAGAGAGACTGGGGTGTGAGAGAGAGAGACTGGGGGAGAGAGAGAGAGACTGGGGGAGAGAGAGAGAGACTGGGGAGAGAGAGAGAGAGAAAGACTGGGGTGAGAGAGAGAGAGAGAGACTGGGGTGTGGGAGAGAGAGAGACTGGGGGGAGAGAGAGAGACTGGGGGGAGAGAGAGAGATTGGGGTATGAGAGAGAGAAACTGGGGTGAGAGAGAGCGACTGGGGGAGAGAGAGAGAGAGAGACTGAGGGGAGAGAGAGAGACTGGGGGAGAGAGAGAGACTGGGGGAGAGAGAGAGAGAGACTGGGGGGAGAGAGAGAGAGAGACTGGGGTGAGAGAGAGAGAGAGAGACTGGGGTGAGAGAGAGAGAGAGAGACTGGGGGGAGAGAGAGAGAGAGAGACTGGGGTGTGGGAGAGAGACTGGGCGGAGAGAGAGAGACTGGGGGGAGAGAGAGAGACTGGGGTGAGAGAGAGAGAGACTGGGGGGAGAGAGAGAGAGCGAGAGAGAGACTGGGGGAGAGAGAGAGAGACTGGGGGGAGAGAGAGAGAGACTGGGGGAGAGAGAGAGAGAGACTGGGGGGAGAGAGAGAGACTGGGTTATGAGAGAGAGAGACTGGGGTGAGAGAGAGAGAGAGAGACTGGGGGGAGAGAGAGAGAGACTGGGGGAGAGAGAGAGAGAGATTGGGGGGAGAGAGAGAGAGACTGGGGGAGAGAGAGAGAGAGACTGGGGGGAGAGAGAGAGAGAGACTGGGGGGAGAGAGAGAGAGACTGGGGAAGAGAGAGAGAGAGACTGGGGGAGAGAGAGAGAGAGACTGGGGGGAGAGAGAGAGAGACTGGGGGAGAGAGAGAGAGAGACTGGGGGAGAGAGAGAGAGAAACTGGGGGGAGAGAGAGAGAGACTGGGGGAGAGAGAGAGAGAGACTGGGGGGAGAGAGAGAGAGAGAGACTGGGGTGTGAGAGAGAGAGACTGGGGGGAGAGAGAGAGACTGGGGTATGAGAGAGAGAGACTGGGGTGAGAGAGAGAGAGAAAGACTGGGGGAGAGAGAGAGAGACTGGGGGAGAGAGAGAGAGAGATTGGGGGGAGAGAGAGAGAGACTGGGGGAGAGAGAGAGAGAGACTGGGGGGGGAGAGAGAGAGAGAGACTGGGGTGTGGGAGACACTAATCAAATTTTTATTATCGTTCATAAATAAAGAAAGAAATAAGGCTTTATTAGACCATTTATATTATCACCTAACCCTAGAAAATACTCAATTCATTTAAAAATACATCAAACTGTGGAGAACTATAAACATCTGTGCAATATGAAACAAACCTGGGAGCTCTGTGTCCATACCACCCACTTAAGATCCATTTAAAAGCAGCTTCTCCCGGACAGTGTGCAGTTCCAGTGGTGTGTCGGTGGTATGTCATGAAACTTGCACTTTTGGGCGATATGTGGGCGGTGTGGATGGGCGGGTGGTGTGCATTACGCCCGGCAGTATGTACGTTTTTGATGAAACTTGTGTTTTTGGGCAGTAAGCAGGTGGTAAACGGGTGGTAAACGGGTGGTAAGCAGGCAGTAAGTGGGCGGTTATTTGAGAGGTAGTGGGTGATATGTCGATGAATTTCGGGCACCAAGTGTGGTCTAACCAAGGTTCACTACCGGTTTAGCACAATTTCCCTACTTTTCAATTCTATCCCTCCAGAAATAAACTCTAGTGCTTGGGTTGCTTAGAT
Organism: Pristiophorus japonicus; assembly: GCF_044704955.1. NCBI lineage: Eukaryota > Metazoa > Chordata > Chondrichthyes > Pristiophoridae > Pristiophorus > Pristiophorus japonicus. The sequence continues at coordinate 129,946,876 of NC_091993.1, forward strand.
TTGCAATAGTTTAGCTAGTTATGGTGGGGAGTTAGCATTGGCACAGGGTAACAGGTTAACCATTTGTTTAGCTAGATATGGTGGGGAGTTAGCACTGGCACAGGGTAACAGGTTAACCATTAGTTTAGCTAGATATGGTGAGGAGTTAGCACTGGCACAGGGTAACAGGTTAACCATTAGTTTAGCTAGATATGGTGGGGAGTTAGCACTGGCACAGGGTAACAGGTTAACCATTAGTTTAGCTAGATATGGTGAGGAGTGAGCACTGGCACAGGGTAACAGGTTAACCATTAGTTTAGCTAGATATGGTGAGGAGTGAGCATTGGCACAGGGTAACAGGTTAACCATTAGTTTAGCTAGATATGGTGAGGAGTTAGCACTGGCACAGGGTAACAGGTTAACCATTAGTTTAGCTAGATATGGTGGGGAGTTAGCACTGGCACAGGGTAACAGGTTAACCATTAGTTTAGCTAGATATGGTGAGGAGTGAGCACTGGCACAGGGTAACAGGTTAACCATTAGTTTAGCTAGATATGGTGAGGAGTGAGCACTGGCACAGGGTAACAGGTTAACCATTAGTTTAGCTAGATATGGTGAGGAGTGAGCACTGGCACAGGGTAACAGGTTAACCATTAGTTTAGCTAGATATGGTGAGGAGTGAGCACTGGCACAGGGTAACAGGTTAACCATTAGTTTAGCTAGATATGGTGAGGAGTTAGCATTGGCACAGGGTAACAGGTTAACCATTAGTTTAGCTAGATATGGTGAGGAGTGAGCACTGGCTGGGGCACTGTGGATGAATGGAATTTCCACGATTCTATGGGCCACAATTGTGAGGTACAGTCAGCGCATTCAAAGTCATTTATTTGCAGTTTGAAGTTTTCCTCTAATCACCTGATCAGCTGACCCAGCTTCAGAAATGTGCGGCCGTTAAATATTTAGAAAATCTTCTTTGTAATTGTATTTTAAAAATTCATAAAGCAGATAAATTAATGCAGATAAATTATGCTATTTTAACAATATGACCTTTGAAACTGTGATGTCATTGTGTGACTGGCTACAGAGAAAAAAGGGAGTGAGAGACAGTCAAATATTTCTTAATGTAATGGCATTTATTAATGTAACAGCACTGCTTATTAAATATGAAAATGCAGCTTGCTTTCCATCTTTTTGTTTGAACTGTCTCAATATGGTATTAAATATATTACTAATCTACTCTGTGTTCAATCATATTTCCAGCTAGAAGGATATTTAAGAAATGAACAGGCAGGATTACAAAATCTGGGTCAGTGTATGTTACTTTTCTTTTTCGTTGATAAACGAGGTGAACGGGCGATGCCCAGTGAGCAGGACTGGACCAAGTCTGGGCAGGCAGGACTGACAATCAGTTACATTAGGAAATGGTTAACGAATAGCTAGCGAGGGTTTTAAAGGAAGGAGCATAGACTGAAGGAGGTGAGGAAGGAGGAGGTGAGGGGGTGAGGGGGTGAGGGGGAGGTGAGGGGGTGAGGGGGTGAGGGGGAGGTGAGGGGGTGAGGGGGTGAGGGGGAGGTGAGGGGGTGTGGAGGTGAGGAGATGAGATGAGGGGGTGAGGGGGTGAGGGCCCCCCCAGGGCTCACTGATGGAACCACTGCTGTTTATAACTTGCATTAATGTCCTGGATTCAGAAACTCAGCACAAAAGGCTAAATTGGTTATAGCCAGGTTTGAGGCGGTGACACTGCCTGGTCACTAACTTTAGTGCTGGCCGATGTTTACCGCCTCAAGGTCCTGCAACACTTTAGACCCAACATTTCCAACCAATGAAGAGAACCAATCAACAAAGTCAAAAGGATGTTGAACTTCACAGAGCCAAATCAGAGGAGGTTAAAACCTAACTGTCCAGTGCTGGTCAGATCCACCCTGAGCCCTGTGTCCAGTCCTGGTCAGATCCACCCTGAGCCCTGTGTCCAGTCCTGGTCAGATCCACCCTGAGCCCTGTGTCCAGTCCTGGTCAGATCCACCCTGAGCTCTGTGTCCAGTTCCTGGTCAGACCCACCCTGAGCTCTGTGTCCAGGCTGGTCAGATCCACCCTGAGCCCTGTGTCCAGTCCTGGTCAGACCCACACACTGAGCTCTGTGTCCAGTGCTGGTCAGACCCACACCCTGAGCCCTGTGTCCAGTCCTGGTCAGACCCACCCTGAGCTCTGTGTCCAGTGCTGGTCAGATCCACCCTGAGCTCTGTGTCCAGTCCTGGTCAGACCCACACCCTGAGCTCTGTGTCCAGTGCTGGTCAGATCCACAACCTGAGCCCTGTGTCCAGTCCTGGTCAGACCCACCCTGAGCCCTGTGTCCAGTGCTGGTCAGATCCACACCCTGAGCCCTGTGTCCAGTGCTGGTCAGACCCACACCCTGAGCCCTGTGTCCAGTGCTGGTCAGACCCACCCTGAGCCCTGTGTCCAGTGCTGGTCAGACCCACCCTGAGCCCTGTGTCCAGTACTGGTCAGACCCACACCCTGAGCCCTGTGTCCAGTGCTGGTCAGACCCACCCTGAGCCCTGTGTCCAGTACTGGTCAGACCCACCCTGAGCCCTGTGTCCAGTGCTGGTCAGACCCACCCTGAGCCCTGTGTCCAGTGCTGGTCAGACCCACCCTGAGCCCTGTGTCCAGTGCTGGTCAGACCCACCCTGAGCCCTGTGTCCAGTACTGGTCAGACCCACACCCTGAGCCCTGTGTCCAGTGCTGGTCAGGTCCACCCTGAGCCCTGTGTCCAGTGCTGGTCAGACCCACCCTGAGCCCTGTGTCCAGCGATGGTCAGACCCACACCCTGAGCCCTGTGTCCAGTGCTGGTCAGACCCACACCCTGAGCCCTGTGTCCAGTGCTGGTCAGACCCACACCCTGAGCCCTGTGTCCAGTGCTGGTCAGACCCACATCCTGAGCCCTGTGTCCAGCGATGGTCAGACCCACCCTGAGCCCTGTGTCCAGGGCTGGTCAGACCCACCCTGAGCCCTGTGTCCAGTGCTGGTCAGACCCACCCTGAGCCCTTTGTCCAGTGCTGGTCAGACCCACCCTGAGCCCTGTGTCCAGTGCTGGTCAGACCCACCCTGAGCCCTGTGTCCAGTGGTGGTCAGACCCACCCTGAGCCCTGTGTCCAGCGATGGTTAGACCCACACCCTGAGCCCTGTGTCCAGTGCTGGTCAGACCCATCCTGAGCCCTGTGTCCAGCGATGGTCAGACCCACTCTGAGCCCTGTGTCCAGTCCTGGTCAGACCCACCCTGAGCCCTGTGTCCAGCAATGGTCAGACCCACTCTGAGCCCTGTGTCCAGCAATGGTCAGACCCACTCTGAGCCCTGTGTCCAGTCCTGGTCAGACCCACTCTGAGCCCTGTGTCCAGTGCTGGTCAGACCCACACCCTGAGCCCTGTATCCAGTCCTGGTCAGACCCACACCCTGAGCCCTGTGTCCAGCGATGGTCAGACCCACCCTGAGCCCTGTGTCCAGCGCTGGTCAGACCCACACCCTGAGCCCTGTGTCCAGTGCTGGTCAGACCCACACCCTGAGCCCTGTGTACAGTGCTGGTCAGACCCACCCTGAGCTCTGTGTCCAGCGCTGGTCAGACCCACCCTGAGCCCTGTGTCCAGCGCTGGTCAGACCCACCCTGAGCCCTGTGTCCAGCGCTGGTCAGACCCACCCTGAGCCCTGTGTCCAGTGCTGGTCAGACCCACCCTGGGCCCTGTGTCCAGTGCTGGTCAGACCCACCCTGAGCCCTGTGTCCAGTCCTGGTCAGACCCACCCTGAGCCCTGTGTCCAGTGCTGGTCAGACCCACCCTGAGCCCTGTGTCCAGTCCTGGTCAGACCCACCCTGAGCCCTGTGTCCAGTGCTGGTCAGACCCACCCTGAGCCCTGTGTCCAGTGCTGGTCAGACCCACCCTGAGCCCTGTGTCCACTCCTGGTCAGACCCACCCTGAGCCCTGTGTCCAGTGCTGGTCAGACCCACCCTGAGCCCTGTGTCCAGTGCTGGTAAGACCCACCCTGGGCCCTGTGTCCAGTGCTGGTCAGACCCACACCCTGAGCCCTGTGTCCAGCGATGGTCAGACCCACACCCTGAGCCCTGTGTCCAGTCCTGGTCAGACCCACCCTGGGCCCTGTGTCCAGTGCTGGTCAGACCCACCCTGAGCCCTGTGTCCAGTGCTGGTCAGACCCACCCTGAGCCCTGTGTCCAGTGCTGGTCAGACCCACCCTGGGCCCTGTGTCCAGTGCTGGTCAGACCCACACCCTGAGCCCTGTGTCCAGCGATGGTCAGACCCACACCCTGAGCCCTGTGTCCAGTCCTGGTCAGACCCACCCTGGGCCCTGTGTCCAGTGCTGGTCAGACCCACACCCTGAGCCCTGTATCCAGTCCTGGTCAGACCCACCCTGAGCCCTGTGTCCAGCGATGGTCAGACCCACCCTGAGCCCTGTGTCCAGCGCTGGTCAGACCCACACCCTGAGCCCTGTGTCCAGCGATGGTCAGACCCACCCTGAGCCCTGTGTCCAGTCCTGGTCAGACCCACCCTGAGCCCTGTGTCCAGCAATGGTCAGACCCACTCTGAGCCCTGTGTCCAGCAATGGTCAGACCCACTCTGAGCCCTGTGTCCAGTCCTGGTCAGACACACTCTGAGCCCTGTGTCCAGTGCTGGTCAGACCCACCCTGGGCCCTGTGTCCAGTGCTGGTCAGACCCACCCTGAGCCCTGTGTCCAGTGCTGGTCAGACCCACACTGAGCCCTGTGTCCAGTGCTGGTCAGACCCACACCCTGAGCCCTGTATCCAGTCCTGGTCAGACCCACACCCTGAGCCCTGTGTCCAGCGATGGTCAGACCCACCCTGAGCCCTGTGTCCAGCGCTGGTCAGACCCACACCCTGAGCCCTGTGTCCAGTGCTGGTCAGACCCACACCCTGAGCCCTGTGTACAGTGCTGGTCAGACCCACCCTGAGTTCTGTGTCCAGCGCTGGTCAGACCCACCCTGAGCCCTGTGTCCAGCGCTGGTCAGACCCACCCTGAGCCCTGTGTCCAGCGCTGGTCAGACCCACCCTGAGCCCTGTGTCCAGTGCTGGTCAGACCCACCCTGGGCCCTGTGTCCAGTGCTGGTCAGACCCACCCTGAGCCCTGTGTCCAGTCCTGGTCAGACCCACCCTGAGCCCTGTGTCCAGTGCTGGTCAGACCCACCCTGAGCCCTGTGTCCAGTCCTGGTCAGACCCACCCTGAGCCCTGTGTCCAGTGCTGGTCAGACCCACCCTGAGCCCTGTGTCCAGTGCTGGTCAGACTCACCCTGAGCCCTGTGTCCACTCCTGGTCAGACCCACCCTGAGCCCTGTGTCCAGTGCTGGTCAGACCCACCCTGAGCCCTGTGTCCAGTGCTGGTCAGACCCACCCTGGGCCCTGTGTCCAGTGCTGGTCAGACCCACTCCCTGAGCCCTGTGTCCAGCGATGGTCAGACCCACACCCTGAGCCCTGTGTCCAGTCCTGGTCAGACCCACCCTGGGCCCTGTGTCCAGTGCTGGTCAGACCCACCCTGAGCCCTGTGTCCAGTGCTGGTCAGACCCACCCTGAGCCCTGTGTCCAGTGCTGGTCAGACCCACCCTGGGCCCTGTGTCCAGTGCTGGTCAGACCCACACCCTGAGCCCTGTGTCCAGCGATGGTCAGACCCACACCCTGAGCCCTGTGTCCAGTCCTGGTCAGACCCACCCTGGGCCCTGTGTCCAGTGCTGGTCAGACCCACACCCTGAGCCCTGTATCCAGTCCTGGTCAGACCCACCCTGAGCCCTGTGTCCAGTGATGGTCAGACCCACCCTGAGCCCTGTGTCCAGCGCTGGTCAGACCCACACCCTGAGCCCTGTGTCCAGTGCTGGTCAGACCCACCCTGAGCCTGTGTCCAACGCTGGTCACTGGGATGGGACGGAGAGATTCTCACGCTGGACGAAGAATGGAGAAAAGAGCCACAAGACCGATCCCCAGGGTCAAAGGTCAATGTTATGAGAAATTTGAGTTTTCAGCCTGGAAAAGGGGCATCAGAAAGGTGATGCTATAGAGCGATATAAGTTAATTAAAGGAATTGAAAAGCTAAACCAGAATATTACTTGAAGTTATATAGCTGGAGTAGAACAAGGGAACATGGATTCAAAATGGTAAAAGGTAAGTTTAAGAGGGGCTTTAGGAAGTTGTTTGCACAGAGTGGTCAATGGAACCAGCTTCTGGGAACAGATGTGGAGATCAGGACCCTGGGATTAACTGGGGTAGCAGGTTGGATCTTTCTGGATAGATGAAAGAAGATGGGCCGAATGGCCTCCCGAATAGGTAATTAACGTGATTTCTGGAGAAAGGAGAGTGAGGATAGTGTCCATAAAACAGCGAGTGATCAATCAGGGTGTGACAGAGAAAGAGGAGATTGTGTGTTCGAGAGCCTTCGCCCATCATTTCACAAACCTTTTGTTTGATCTTGTTTAACATTGCAAGAGAATTGCTAAAGAATCTCTCCCAAAATGGAGGCAACATTCAAATCTTGGATGAACTTGAGCTTTTTAGAGAGCTCTGGATTCCTGATGGGAAAGGAAGTGGCTTATGGTTTGAAACTTCACCACTATAGACTTGGAAGCAGTGAGTTTCACAAGTCCGCGTTGTGGGCTTGAGCCTCACTCTGCCCGCTGGACGAGCGATGAGATTCAGGAGCAAGTTCTAGGCTGACTTGCTCAAGGCCTTGCGATAAAAACATTAATCACCCCACCTTGGAAAATGAAGATGGGGAAATTGCCAGAAACTTGGGGCAGCTTGTCTTGTAGATCATGGTGAATCTGGTCCTGTCATGTGAGTTTATTTTTAATTTGAGCAAGTGTTAAGGCTGATTCTTGTTTGGTGCAACAGAGCACAATGAGTTTGGGGGTGGGGGGATTGGCCTGGAATTAGGATAGGCCTCTGAACCGATCTAACGACTCATTGGCTTGCATCTTGCTTGACCTGGGCTTGCACTTGACAGAGGGAATAATAAATGGATTTAACTTGGATTTCCTCCAGATATACATTGCAAATTTGTGTTCTCAACTTTACAATGTTTTACTTTGAAAAATGTGTGCTCCAAGATTCTGTGATTTCTGTGAAAAATCACCTCGTGGTGCGGATAGTAATAATCCCCCCCACCCCCGCTCCACCTGTAAGGACATAAGAACATAAGAATTAGGAGCAGGAGTCGGCCATTCAGCCCCTCGAGCCTGCTCCGCCATTCAATAAGATCATGGCTGATCTTCCACCTCAACTCCACTTTCCTGCCCGATCCCCATATCCCTCGATTCCCTTAATGTCCAATAATCTATCGAACTCAGCCTGGAATATACTCAAAAACTGAGCCTCGACTGAGTGTAGAGAATTCCAAAGATCCACCACCCTTTGAATGAAGACATTTCTCCTCATCTCAGTCCTAAATGGCTGACCCCTTATTCTGACCCCTGGTTCTAGACTCCCCAGCCCAGGGGAAACACCCTCCCTGCATCTACCCAGTCAAGCCCTGTAAGAATGTTGTATGTTTCAATGAGATCACCTGTCAGTCTTCTAAACTCGAGAGACTATACACCTAGTCTACTCAATCTTTCCCAGGAATCAGTCTGGTGAACCTTCGTTGCACTCCCTCTATGGCAAGTATATCCTTCCTTAGCTAAGGAGACCAAAACTGTGCACAATACTCCAGGTGTGGTCTCACCAGGGCCCGATATAATTGCACGCCTTCATTAAAACACCTGTGAACTCATTCCTTTTCAGCGTGGAAGCAAGTCATCCTCGTTTCGAGGGACTGCCTATGATGATGATGATGATATAATTGCAGTAAGACGTCTTTAGTCATACTCAAATCCTCTTGTAATAAAGGCCAACATTGTTATGCATGTAAACCTGTAAATACCATGTCTAACCACCAGAGGGCTTATTCCCTGGAGTCCCAATGGATCCCACAATCCCTTGGGAGCACCTGTATATAAGGAGGCCTCACAGGCTGGAGAAGCACTCTGAGATCTGTAATAAAGGACTGCGGTCACACCTTACTTTGAACTCACAGTATCTGGTCTGACTCTTTATTCAAGACATAACAAATATACCATTTGCTTTCTTAATTACTTGCTGTACCTGCATGTTAACTTTCAGCGATCTGTGTGCAAGGTCACCCAGGTCCCTCTGAACACCAATATTTCCCAATCTCACCATTTAAAAAATACTCTGTTTTTCTATTTTTCCTACCAAAGTGGATAACTTCATATTTCTCCACATTATATTCCATTTGCCATATTCTTGCCCACTCACTTAGCCAGTCTATATCCCCTTGAAGCCTCTCTGCATCCTCCTCACAACTTACATTCCCACCTAGCTTTGTATCATCATCAAACCTGGATACATAACACTCGGTCCCCTCATCCAAATCATTGATACAGATTGTGAATAACTGGAGCCCAAACACTGATCCTTGCGGTACCCCACTGGTGCCAACCCGAAAATGACCCGTTTATTCCTACTCTCTGTTTTCTGTCCGTTAACCAATCCTCAATACATGCTAGTATATTACCCCCAATCCCATGAGCCCTAATTTTGTTTAATAACCTCTTGTGTGGCACTTTATCGAATGCCTTCTGAAAATCCAAATATACCACATCCACTGGTTCCCCCTTATCTATTCTGCTAGTTACAACCTCAAAAAACTCTAATTGTCAATTGTCAAACATGATTTCTCTTTCATAAATCTGTGTTGACTCTGCCCAATCCGATTATTATTGTCTAAGTGTTTTGTTACCACGTCCTTAATAATAGATTCTAGCATTTTCCCTACTACTGATGCCAGACTAACTGGTCTGTAGTTCCCCGTTTTCTCTCTCCCTCCTTTCTTAAATAGCGGGGATACATTAGCTCCCTTCCAATCTGCGGGAACCATTCTAGAATCTATGGAAATTTTGGAAGATGATAACCAATGCAACCACTAACTCTAAAGCCACCTCTTTCAAAACCCTAGGATGTAGGTCATTGGGTCCAGTGGATTTATTGGCTTTCAGTCCCATTAATTTCTCCAGTACTACTTTTTTACTAATAGTAATTTCATTCTCACTAGACTCTTAGTTCTCCACTATTTGTAGGAATTTTTTCGTGCCTTCTTCTGTGAAGACAAACACACAGTATTTGTTTAATGTCTCTGCCATTTCCTTACTTCCCAGTATCATTTCTCCTGTCTCAGCCTGCAAGGGACCCACATTTACTTTCACTAATCTTTTCCTATTTACATCGCTATAGAAGCTTTCACAGTGTTTTTATGTCTCTCGCCAGTTTACTCGCCAGATTTATACTGGGCCCTACATGGCCACTGCTGTTTCCCACCAATGTTTCCTGCCTCTTGCTGTTTCCAAGCTCCACCCAAACTGATTCTACTGCTTGATTTTCCGAGCCAAGACCCTTTCTCTCTTCTGTCTTTATCCCATCCTATATTATCAGCGCTCCCCTTCCTCCTTTTCCATTTTACCTATCTCTTCTAAAAGTTAAGTATCCTGGGATATTTAGTTCCCAACCTTGGTCATTTTGCAACCATGTTTCCGTAATGGCTATTAGATCAAAGCTATTAATTTCTATCTGCGCTATTAATTCATCTATTTTGTTGCGCATGTTTCGCGCATTCAGATATAGTGCCTTAAGCTTTGATTTTTTCTCTCTTTCCTTGATGTCACCTTAGTCACTAATGCCCTGTGACCTTTGTTACTCTCTCTGTCCCTTCCTGACCTACTCCACTTATTTTTACCCAAAACTCTGTTCTGCTCGAGAACCTTGACATTTCTCTTGCTGCTTTTAAATTTCCTCTTTCCTGAATCTCCCCCCTCCTTCATTAGTTTAAAGCCATGTCTACTGCCCTAGTTATTTGATTCACCAGGACACTGGTCCCAGCAGGAAACATTGGTGGGAGTTGTTTATAGGTCCCCAAACAGTAGTGGCAATGTAGGGCCCAGTATAAATCAGGAAATTAGCGATGCATGTAACAAGGGTAATACGGTAATCATGGGGAACTTTAAGCTGCACATAAACCAAATTTGCAGCAATAATGTGCAAGGACAAATTCATGGAATGTATACAAGGTAGTTTTCTAGATCAGTATGTTGAGGAACCAACTAGGTAACAGGACATTTTAGGTCTAGTATTGTGCAATGAGACAGGGTTAATTAATAACCTTGTGAAGCCCGTCCCAATGGAACAGCTCCCTCTTTACTCAGTGTCCCATAAATTGAAACCCTCTCCTCCCACACCAATCTTTGAGCCACGTATTTAACTTTCTAATCTGATTGTTCCTATGCCCATTGGCGGTGCCTCAAGGAGCAATCCAGAGATTCTTACCTTTGAGGTTCTGATTTTTAAGTTGGACCCCAACTCCTCAAACTCTTTCAGCTGAACCTCATTCCGAGTTCTATCTATCTCGTTGGTTCCTACGTGGACCATGTCAACTGGATCCTCCCCTTCCCATTCCACGTTCATCTCCAGCCGCGAGGAGATGTCTTTAACCCTGACACTGGGCAGACAACACAGCCTTCAGAGCTCCCGGTCACAGCTGCAGAGAACAGTATCTATCCCTCTGACTATACTGTCCCCGACCACAACTACATTCCCTTTCACTCCCCCCACTTGAATGGCCTCCTGCACCACGGTGCCATGGTCAGTCTGCTCATCCATCCTGCAGGCTTTTCCCTCATCCATACAGCCAGCAAGAACCTCATACCTGTTGGATAAGGGCAAAGGCTGAGGCTCCTCCAGCACTGCACCTGGGGTGCCCTTACCTGCCTGAGTTGCAGTCACACCCTCCTGTCCCTGACCATGAACCAGACCTGTACCACTACCCAACCTAAGGGGTGTGACTGCCTCCTGGATCAAAGTGTCCAGGTAACTCTCCCCCACAGTGGACACAGGGGGGAATGGGGCAGTCAGTCAGCTATCGCCCCATGTGATTTAGTTTTGGGTGATGCTTATTTTGTTGCTGTTTGTTGCGTATGCAATTACCGTGAACTCAATCAGATGTGACCTGATTACTTTATTAGCTCTTAAAGTGAGGATTAAATATGGAGGCTTTCTTTATATACAAGGGCTGCACGTGTGTGTCTGTGGCCCAATGCCCTCCGACGGTCGATTCCCCTGGTGGCAGGTAAACCCAGGCATACATACATTACATCATTCTCCCCCAAGATTTTGGTATCAGTCCGATTTACAAATTGAGACGGTCCGGGGCTTTCCGCTCCCTAGTTGATCGTCTCAGTTCAATTCCAGATCTGGGTGAGCTCTCCGAGTCATTAATGACATGAGGCTGGGTAGCCGATCTAATGGGAGTGGCAGTGTCCATGTCGGGGATTGAAGGTCCAGATTCATTGACAACAGCAGGGTCTTCTGATGGCTGAATATGAATCGGTTGGTCATTGATGGTGTCTTCTTCAAGCTGTTCCGGTTCGTCTGTGTGCCGCAATTTCATCTGATCAATGTGCCTCCTGCATGTTTGCCCATTAGTGAGCCTGACAATAAGCACCCTGTTAGCATCCTTGGCCGTAACAGTGCCAGTGACCCACTTGGGGCCTTGACCATAATTTGGCACATACACAGGATTATTAATAGAGATGTCGCATGACACGGCAGTGCTGATGTTGACGTCTGTTTTCGACATGATTGTTAAGATCAGGGTGGCCAAGCGAGAGCCTGGTCTTGAGGCCTCTCTTCATCAACAGTTCAGCAGGGGGTCTCCGGTAAGCATGTGTGGTGTCGTCCTGTAACTAAGCAGTATGCGTGACAAGCAAGTCTGCAAAGAATCGTGAGTTACGCGTTTCAGGCTCTGCTGATGGTTTGGCCGGCCTGCTCCGCTTAACCATTGGACGCGGGTTTGAATGGTGCTGACCTTACGTGTTTGATACCATTGAGTCTCATAAACTCCTGAAACTCAAACTCGTGAAGCACGATCTGTTGTCGCTCACAACGATGTCAGGCAGACCAGGAGTGGCAAACATGGCACGAAGGCTCTCAGTGGTGGCTGTGGATGTGCTGGATGACATGATTACACATTCTATCCGTTAGGAATACGCATCCACCACCACCAAAAACATTTTGCCCAGGAAAGGACCCGCATAGTCGATGTGGATCCTCGACCATGGTTTGGATGGCCACGACCACAGACTTAGCAGAGATTCCACTGGTGCATTGCTTAACTGCATGCAAGTGTTGCACTGATGCACACATGACTCCAAATCAGAGTCAATGCCAGGCCACCAAACATGAGACCTGGCAATGGCCTTCATCACCACAATACTGAGATGAATACTCTGTAAATCCCGTACAAATCTCTCCCTGCCTTTCTTGGGCACAACAACATGATTACCCCATAGCTAACAATCGGATTGAATGGATAGTTCGTCTTTGCGACGGTTGTAAGGTTTGGTCTCATCACACACTTCCCTGGGAATGGCCGACCAATCACCACTAAGGACACAATGTTTTACAACCGATAAGATCGGATCCTGGCTGGTCCAGGTCTTAACTTGTTGAGCAGTGACAGGCGACCCTTCTCTCACAAACGCATCCATGACCAACAGTAGGTCTGCGGGCTGTGACGTTCCACCTCCGGCGTGGGCAATGGTAAACGGCTCAATGCATCGGCATAATTCTCGGTGCCAGGTCTATGGCGAATGACATAATCATAGGCAGGTAATGTCAGTGCCCACCTCTGGATGCGGGACGAAACGTTGGTATTGATACCTCTATGCTCTGAAAACAAAGATATGAGCGGCTTGTGATCGGTTTCAAGCTTGAAACGAAGCCCAAACAGATACTGGTGCATCTTTTTAACCCCGTATATGCAGGCTAAAGCTTCTTTCTCTGCCATGTCATAGGCTCTTTCTGTTTTAGACCTGCTTCTCGACGCGCACGCAACGGGTTATAGTTTGCCCGACTCATTGGATTGTTGGAGCACGCAACCAACCCCATGTGATGAAGCATCACTGGCCAATACTAAACACTTGCATGGGTCATAATGTACCAGCAATTTGTTGGAACAAAGCAGATTTCTAGCCTTCTCGAATACACCCCAAACTCAGTTGTCGCCTTTTCTGAGCAGCATGTGCAGTGGCTCTAATGTGCTCAATTTAGGTAAGAAATTACCGAAGTAGTTAAGAAGACCAAGGAACGAAGGCAACTTCGTCACATTCTGGGGTCTGGGTGCATTTTTGATGGCATCTGTTTTCAAGTCCGTAGGCCTGATGCCATCTGCAGCAATCTTCTTTCCCAGGAATTCGACTTCCAGTGCCATAAAGACACAGTTTGAACGTTTCAGTCTGAGCCCCACTTTGTCCAGACGACGTAGAACCTCTTCCAGGTTGTGCAGGTTTTGGCAGTGTCACGACCCGTGACCAGAATGTCGTCTTGGAACACCACGGTTCTAGGGATGGACTTCAGTAAACTCCATGTGTATCTGAAATATGGCTACAGCCGAGTGAATTCCGAAAGGACATCTGATGTAAATGAGCAGCCCTTTATGCGTATTGATGCATGTAAGTTTCTTCAACGATTCGACAAGCTCCTGTGTCATATAGGCCAACTTCAGATCCAATTTGGTGAATGACTTTCCCCCGGCTAGCGTTGCAAACCGGTCATCAGCCTTTGGTATCGGGTACTGATCCTGTTTCGAAACTCGGTTGATCGTAACCTTGTAGTCTCCACAAATCCTGACAGTGCCATCACTCTTCAGCACAGGAACAATGAGGCTAGCCCATTCGTTAAATTCAACTGGTGAAATAACCCCTTCACATTGGAGTCTGTCCAGTTCGATTTTGACCTTCTCCCTCATCATGTACGGGACCGCCCGGGCTTTGTGATGGACGGGTCTTGTATCTGAGTCCATCTGCACCTTGGCTCCCGTGAAGTTGCCGATGCCCGGTTCAAACAACGAGGGAATCTGCTCAGCACTTGAGCTCACGAAGCGTCATCCACCGATGACAAGGCTTTAATATCGTTCCAGTTCCACTTTATTTTCTCAAACCAATTCCTGCCGAACAGCGTTGGACTATTGCCTGGAATGATCCACAGCAATAGATCATGAACCGCCCCATCGTAAGATACCTTGACTGCTGCACTGCCAATCACTGGTATGAGCTCTTTGGTGTAGGTACGCAATTTTGCATTTACTGGACTCAACTTGGGTTTCACGGCCTTGGTGTCCCACAACTTTTCGAAAGTCCTCTGACTCATAATTGACTGACTCGCACCCGTGTCTAATTCCATAGATACCGGCATGCGTTCACTTTTACGTCAATCATTATCGGTTGGCTCTTTGTCAGAACGAATGTACACGATACACTTGCTCCTCGGGTATCTGGGGTTGCATTGCCGGATCCGCTCCGGATCGGTCATCATCCTCCACATGGTGTGTCGCAGCACGCTTGCTTTTATAGAACTTTTATAGAACCTTGGTCAGAGTACTGTGCACAGTTCTGGTCTCCATAGTATATAAAGGATATAGAGGCATTGGACAAGGTGCAAAAAAGATTTACAAGGATGAGAGCAGAACTGAGAGATTATAACTATCAGGGAAAACTGACCAGACTGCGGCCCTTTTCTCTGGAAAAGAGAAGGCGAGGGGTGGCCTGAGAGGGGTCTTTAGGATTATGGAGGGGTTCGACAGGGTAGACATAGAGAAGATATTTCCACTTGTGGGGAGACTAGAACTAGAGGTCATCAATATCAGACAGTCACTAATAAATACAATAGGAAATTCAGGAGAAACTTCTTTCCCCAGAGAGCGGTGAGAATGTGGAACTCGCTGCCACAGGGAGGGGTTGAGGTGAATAGTATCGATGCATTTAAGGGGAAGCTGGATAAACACATGAGGGAGAAAGGAATAGAAGGATATGGTGATGGGGTGAGATGAAGAGGGGTGGGAGGTGTTATGTATTGAATAAAGAGTCAGACCAGATACTGTGAGCTCAAAGTAAGGTGTGACCATAGCCCTTTATTACAGGTCTCAGAGTGCCTCTCCAGCCTGTGGGGCCTCCTTATATACAGGTGCTCCCAAGGGATTGGTGGTTAAAGAAGGTATTTACAGGTCTACATATATAACAGGAGGAAGCTGGCGTGGAGCATAAACCCCGGCACGGACTTGTGTGGCCGAATGGCCTGTCCCTGTGCTGTAAATCGATGTAATACTATGCAGATATTTATCCAAATGGTTAGCGAGTATGAAGCCTAGGACTCTCCTGATCCACGATGGGCAGGGCATTGACCAACTGAGGGATTGAGTTGCTAGTGAAGTCCCATGTGCTGAGTGAGTGGTGAGCGACAGGCAGTGTTCATGCTGTCGGTGTTTGGTCATTGGGACCTGACAGACCCCTCCCACTCACATTTGAAATTTAAGTTCCATGTAAACAAAACGTGAATAAGCAGCAAGGTAATCTCTGGCGCCCAAGTGCCCAGCCTTGTTGTTTATCGAGTCTCTGGGGATTGATTCCTGCGACGCGAACGTCTGTCTCACAAACAGCCGAGAACTTGCTGCAATATTTGCACCTTCACATAGTTCTATTGTGTTCTCCCAACCACAATGCTAGGGGCGTTCAGACGGCCAAATATTTGAGAGGCATCAATCACAGATACCTGTCTGGCAAACTTCCCAGGCCTTATTGTTTTCTACTGTGCAAAGAAACTAGTCTGTAAAATGAGAACAGTGAAAGTTCCATCAATGTCTAAACTCATGGGGAGACTATAATTAATTGATTAATTGGCCATTAATTAATCATAAGTTATCTATTATATGTCCAGGAGCAGTCAGATAGCAAGGTGGAAAGATAATCACTTCACACCTCCCTCAGTGAGACGAAGGGACCTCAGTAATGGGGACAAATCACAGCTTCAAGCTGTTTAATTTCTGGAATATAGAACATCGTCTTGTATATTTGGAACTACAAGATCCATTTAAACTATCCCGAGAATGGGACTGCTTCATATCCCTGAAGACAACACACGAGACGTTTCTTAAATCTGCACTTCGAAGGGGAAAACTCAATGATAGCAGAACGTTGGGATTCTCCGCCCTGTGGGCTGTGGTGCTCAGTCGTTGAGTGTATTCAAGGCTGAGATCGAGAGATTTTTGGACTCTCGGGGAATCGAAGGATATGAGGATCGGGCAGGAAAGTAGAGTTGAGGTCGAAGATCAGCCGTGATCGCATTAAATGGCAGAGCAGGCTCGAGGGGCCGAATGGCCAACTCCTGCTCTATTTCTTATGTTCTTTGGTGAAGTCAGCCTCCTGAGCAGTTCATGAGCTCGGATAGTATTATGGTGAAATTACTCATGAATTGATGTTTGCCGGCTTGGAATGGTTATTGGGGCCAAGGTTTGACAGTGTTATCAGCAGATCTAATCCACTGTCTACAATAGGCCAATAAACTGGCTTTGGTTACTGTAATGAATAGAAAAACCAACCCGCTTTTGACCAGAACAATATCGGCAACAACGTAAAGGAATCATATTCATCAGCGGGGTATACCAGCACAGAGGCTGATGGACTGAGCCAAGCACACACAGGAAGATCCCAGTGTCGCTCCCCAGTGTCATACTGATCCTGCACAGGAAGATCCCAGTGTCGCTCCCCAGTGTTATACTGAGCCTGCACAGGAAGATCCCAACGTCGCTCTGCAGTGCTATACTGAGCCTGCACAGTAAGATTCCAGGGTCAATTCCCAGTGTCATACTGAGCCTGCACAGGAAGATCCCAGCGTCACTCTCTAGTGTCATACTGACCGTACACAGGAAGATCCCAGCGTCGCTCCCCAGTCTCATACTGACCATACACAGAAAGATCCAGGCTACTGGGGTGGGATGTTGGCGTCCATGGCAACAGGCCCCAGCGAGAGTCAGTGCCTCGGGAGAGGAGGGGTAGTGGTTGATGGGAGGGTGGAACTAGTGATGAACATGTGGCAGATTGCAATCAGTGCCAGATCTGTCTAGTATCTCAGAAAGTCAGTGTCGTGTGACACTGCAGTGTTTTGGAAACAGTAGAATACGGGATGTTGAGTATCAGACAATGAAAGTGCTGATTTTTCACCATTCCCCTGTTCGCTGTGAGATAGTATCACACATAGGGGCCGGACACACCTATGTGGGCTGTCTGAGGCATCTCCCACACTCTGCTGCAAGTGTAATCAAACCTGCTGCTTGTATTTCAGGCAAATATTTGTTTGGCCGGCTGTGTTATACATAATACTGGGCTGTGCAGGTGTCAGTAATGTAGACATCACAATCCCAGATCGGGCAACAGCCCTTGACAGTTACAGCTCCCACCTTTTGCCAAGTATAATGCAGTCTTGGGTTTGAGTTCTGATGTTTCATTTACATCGGATTACACGAGATATACGGCCCAGAAACAGACCATTGAGCCCAACCAGTCCATGCCGGCGTTTATGCTCCACTTGAGCCTCCTCCCATCTTTCCTCATCTAAATTTATCAGCGTAACCCTCTATTCCCTTCTCCCCTTAAATACATCGATACTATTCACCTCAACCCCTCCCTGTGGCAGCGAGTTCCACATTCTCACCACTCTCTGGGTAAAGAAGTTTCTCCTGAATTCCCCATTGGATTTTCTGGTGACTACCTTATATTGATGGCCTCTAGTTATGCTCTCCCCCACAAGTGGAAACACTCTCTCTGTATCCACTCGATCAAAACCTTTCATCATTTTAAAGACCTCTATTAGATCATCCCTCAGCCTTCTATTTTCAAGAGAAACGAGACCCAGCCTGTTTATCCTTTCCTGATATGTACACCCTCGCATTTCTGGTATCATCCTTGTAAATCTTCTCTGCACCCTCTCCAGTGCCTCTATATCCCTTTTATAATATGGCGACCAGAACTGTACGCAGTGCTCTAAGTGAGGTCTAACCAAGGTTCGATACAGGTTTAGCATTACTTCCCTACTTTTCAATTCTATCCCTCTAGAAATAAACCCTAGAGCTTGGTTTGCTTTTTATGGCCTCGCTAACTGGTGTCGCAACTTGTAGTGATTTGTGGATTTGGATCCGAGATCCCTTTGCTCCTCCACACAATTCATATTTTCCAATTAACACGTGATCTCTCTATTTTTCTGACCAAAATGTAATACCCCGTACCTCAAATTTATCTGTGTTAAATTTCATTTTCCAATTCAGGGCTATTTGACAATTCGGAAGGACAGACAGAAAGGAAAAGGAGGTGGGGTAGCTCTGTTAATAAAGGATGGGATCAGTGCGTTAGTGAGAAACGATATTGGCTCAGAAGATCAATATCAGTTTGGGTGGAGGTAAGGAATAATAAGGGGAAAAAGTCGCTGGTGGGCGTAGTCTATAGGCCCCCTAACAGTAGCTACACTGTTGGATGGAGTATAAATCAAGAAATAATGGAGGCTTGTAATAAAGGAACGGCAATAATCATGGGTGATTTTAACCTTCACATTGATTGGACAAAGCAAATTGGCCAGGGTAGCCTTGAGGAAGAGTTCATAGAGTGTACCCGGGATAGTTTTCTTGAACAGTGCGTTGCAGAACTAACCAGGGAGCAGGCTATCTTAGAGCTGGCACTGTGTAATGAGACAGGATTAATAAACAATCCCCAAGTAAAGGATCCCCTTAGAATGAGTGACCATAATATGGTTGAATTTCAAATTCAGTTGGAGGGTGATAAATCAAACCTGATCTCAAACCAGTGACCTAAACTTAAATAAAGGAGACTACAAAGGTATGAGGGCAGAGTTGGCTAAAGTGGACGGGGAATCTAGATTAAAGTGTGGGACAGTTGATGAGCAGTGGCAGACATTTAAGGAGATATTGCATAACTTGCAACAAAAATATATCCCAATGAGAAGGAAAGATGTAAGAGAAGGGATAACCATCCGTGGCTAACTAAGGAAATAAGGGATGGTGTCAAATTGAAAACAAGGGTATACAATGTGGCCAAGACTAGTGGGAGGCCAGAGGGTTGGGAAACGTTTAAAAGCCAGCAAAGAAAGACTAAAAAAATAATAAACAGGGAGAAAATAGATTATGAAAGTAAACTAGCACATAATATAAAAAATGATAGTAAGAATTTCTAAAGGTACATAAAAAGGAAAAGAGTGGCTAAAGTAAATGTTGGTCCCTTAGAGGATGAGACTGGGGAATTAATAATGTGGAACAGGGAAATGGCAGAGACGTTGAACAAATATTTTGTGTCGGTCTTCATGGCAGAAGACACTAAAAATATTCCAATAGTGGATAATCAAGGGGCTATAGGTAGGAGGACTATAACTAAAGAAGTAGTACTCAGTAAAATAATGGGACTGAAGGTGAGCAAGTTCCCTGGATCTGATGGCTTGCATCCAAGGGTCTTACGAGAAGTGGCTGCAGAGATAGTGGATGCATTGGTCCCCTGGATTCTGGGGCAGTCCCAGCGGATTGGAAAACCACAAATGTAACGCCCCATTTAAAAAAGGAGGCAGACAGAAAGCAGGAAACTATAGACCAGTTAGACCAACATCTGTCGTTGGGAAAATGCTGGAGTCCATTATTAAGGAAACATTTGCAGGACATTTGGGAAAAGCATAATTCAGTCAGGCAGAGTCAGTATGGATTTATGAAAGGGAAATCATGTTTGACAAATTTTCTGGAGTTCTTTGCGGATGTAACGAGCAGGGTGGATAAGGGGGAACCAGTGGATGTGGTGTATTTGGATTTCCAGAAGGCATTTGATAAGGTGCCACATAAAAAGTTACTGCACAAGATAAAAGTTCACGGGGTAATATATTAACATGGATAGAGGATTGGCTAACGAATAAAAAACAGAGAGTCGGGATAAATGGGGCATTTTCCGGTTGGCAAACAGTAACTAGTGGGGTGCCACAGGGATCGGTGCTGGGGCCTTAACTATTTACAATCTATATTAATGACCTGGATGAAGGGACCGAGTGCAATGTAGCCAAATTTGTTGATGATACAAAGATGGGTGGGAAAGCAAATTGTGAGGAGGACACAAAAAATCTACAAAGGGATACAGACAGGATAAGTGAGTGGGCAAAAATTTGGCAGATGGAATATAATGTGGGAAATGTGAGATTATCCATTTTGGCAGAATGAATAGAATAGTAAATTATAATTTAAATGGAGAAAAATTGCACAGTGCTGCAGTACAGAGAGACCTGGGGGTCCTTGTGCATGAAACACAAAAAGTTAGTATGCAGGTACAGCAAGTGATCAGGAAGGCAAATGGAATGTTGGCCTTTATTGCAAGGGGGATAGAGTATAAAAGCAGAGAAGTCCTGCTACAACTGTACAGGGTATTGGTGAGGCCACACCTGGAGTACTGCGTACAGTTTTGGTCTCTGTATTTAAGGAAGGATATATTTGCATTGGAGGCTGTTCACTAAGTTGATTCTGGAGATGAGAGGGTTGACTTATGAAGATAGGTTGAGTAGGTTGGGCCTAGACATATTGGAGTTCAGAAAAATGAGAGGTGATCTTATTGAAACTTATAAGATAATGAGGGGGCTCGACAAGTTGGATGCAGAGAGGATGTTTCCACTCATAGGGGAGACTAGAACTAGGGGGCATAGTCTCAGAATAAGGGGCCACCCATTTAAAACTGAGATGAGGAGGAATTTCTTCTCTCAGAGGGTTGTAAATCTGTGGAATTCTCTGCCCCAGAGAGCTGTGGAGGCTGGGACATTGAATATATTTAAGGTGGAGATTGACAGATTTTTGAACAATAATGGAGTAAAGGGTTATGTGGATCGGGCGGGGAAGTGGAGCTGAGTCCATGATCAGATCAGCCATGATCTTATTGAATGGCGGAGCAGGCTCGAGGGGCCGAATGGCCGACTCCTGCTTCTATTTCTGATGTTTTTTATGTTTCGGCTGAATCCTCATTCTTCAACCACATATCTTTACCAAGACCACTTATTTCCACTTCCACACATTACACCCAACTTCACCAGACTGATTCCTGGGATGGGGGGGGATTGTCCTATGAGGAGAGATTGAGTAGACTAGTCCTACATTTCCTAAAGTTTAAAAGAATGAGAGGTGATCACATTGAAACTTTAACAATTCTTACAGGGCTTGACAGGGTAGATGCAGGGAGGTTGTTTCCCCCGGGCTCGAGTCTCTCGGTCTGTCCCTCTCGGTCTGTCCCTCTCGGTCTCTCAGTCTGTCCCTCTCGGTCTGTCCCTCTCGGTCTCTCGGTCTCTCGGTCTGTCCCTCTCGGTCTGTCCCTCTCGGTCTCTCGGTCTCTCGGTCTGTCCCTCTCGGTCTGTCCCTCTCGGTCTCTCGCTCTGTCCCTCTCGGTCTCTCAGTCTGTCCCTCTCGGTCTGTCCCTCTCGGTCTCTCGGTCTCTCGGTCTGTCCCTCTCGGTCTGTCCCTCTCGGTCTCTCGGTCTCTCGGTCTGTCCCTCTCGGTCTGTCCCTCTCGGTCTCTCGGTCTGTCCCTCTCGGTCTGTCCCTCTCGGTCTCTCAGTCTGTCCCTCTCGGTCTGTCCCTCTCGGTCTCTCGGTCTCTCGGTCTGTCCCTCTCGGTCTGTCCCTCTCGGTCTCTCAGTCTGTCCCTCTCGGTCTGTCCCTCTCGGTCTCTCGGTCTCTCGGTCTGTCCCTCTCGGTCTGTCCCTCTCGGTCTCTCAGTCTGTCCCTCTCGGTCTGTCCCTCTCGGTCTCTCGGTCTCTCGGTCTGTCCCTCTCGGTCTGTCCCTCTCGGTCTCTCGGTCTGTCCCTCTCGGTCTGTCCCTCTCGGTCTCTCAGTCTGTCCCTCTCGGTCTGTCCCTCTCGGTCTCTCGGTCTCTCGGTCTGTCCCTCTCGGTCTGTCCCTCTCGGTCTCTCAGTCTGTCCCTCTCGGTCTGTCCCTCTCGGTCTTTCGGTCTCTCGGTCTGTCCCTCTCGGTCTGTCCCTCTCGGTCTCTCAGTCTGTCCCTCTCGGTCTGTCCCTCTCGGTCTCTCGGTCTCTCGGTCTGTCCCTCTCGGTCTCTCGGTCTGTCCCTCTCGGTCTGTCCCTCTCGGTCTCTCAGTCTGTCCCTCTTGGTCTGTCCCTCTCGGTCTCTCGGTTTCTCGGTCTGTCCCTCTCGGTCTGTCCCTCTCGATCTCTCGGTCTCTCGGTCTGTCCCTCTGTCTGTCCCTCTCGGTCTGTCCCTCTCGGTCTCTCGGTCTGTCCCTCTCGGTCTGTCCCTCTCGGTCTGCTCCTCTCGGTCTGTCGCTCCCAGACCCCTGTAGGTTCTGTAAATATTCGCACTGTTACTGGGAGCAAATCTTTGCCCAATATCAGTTCAAACCAGCTCATCGGTGAGGAACGTGGGAGCTTTTATTGGCTTGGCCTAAAAGCTGGCTGGAGCCCAGGGAGTTAACAAATTGCTTTGATGTAGATTGCCTGCTCGATTCAGTATGTACAGGAGCAGCGTAGTTATTTATTTATAAAGATTGCCACTGCGGCGAGATATTGTGCATTTACCTTTCTCCCAGCTCGCTCACCCGGGCGGGCATTCCACGGCAGGCTCTCACTGACTCCCCCGAGCGACCACGTTTCACGAGGGAGGCTGGACCTTGAGTATCAATGGACTATTCAACTGTGAGAGAGTCGTCAGGCCAGGGAGAGTGCCCTGCAGTCAGCTGACACCAAAAGATGCCCTTTTGCCAGCAGGAGTCTGCGGATATCCACCCCGCAGTCAGTGCCTGCATTGTGTCTCCGTGGTTGTGAGGTCTGTTAAAGGCCCCCTTCCCCCGACTGTTGCGCTGGAGGAGCTGCGATAACTTAGCCCCTTCAAGTGGCTGAGCAACTAATTCAAAATAACGCACATGCGGGGTTTTTGCATTGAGAAGCTGGGGGCGCTGGTTCCTTGGAGTGCTGTGCAGTCCCACATTGCTCAGTATGTACCTGGGATTGGCACTGGGCTGTGTGCGCTGTCGGACTCAATACCTCGCCAGGTAGAGCATCCACTCAGTTGGGCGATTGGAGCTGCGATACAGGCTGTGGGGGTGATTGTGTGATCCGGAGGTCCCAGTGATGCAGGCAGTGAGCGCAGGGTGAGAATCCTCGGCTCTGCCCCCTGTGATTCCCCCTCCCCCAGTGCTCACTGGTTACCACCTATCCCAGAATCACCTCCGACATGACATCAGCCAAGATTTCCCACAGTTTCATTGCATCTGTTGGTTATCGGACCAGAGCACAGGTCGATACAAAACCCAGCCACTCACCTGTGTACAGGTGTGTTGATGGCATTGAGGTAACAATGGATCCTGAGCAGGAACAAGCCTGTGACCGTGTGGTGTTACAGAACCAGCTCCTGTAGACACAGCCTACGGTGCTGTTGTCTCACTCTGTTCACATTGCGGTCCAGGTTCCAATACACCAGCATCATCATCATCGGCAGTCCCTCGAACGAGGATGACTTGCTTCCACAAGAGTTCACAGATGTTCCAATGGAGGACCAATGTTCCAGTCCTGAACGCCAAGGCTGGAAGATGCCTGTGCGTGGACTTTTTTAACGTGGGCTGGCCGTTGCACACCAGCCACCACACGGGCTTGACAGAGCGAGGTCTTGGTCCAGTGGCAAGGGTTACCCAGGACGACTGGAGACCAGCTCTGCTGCACAGCCCTAGTACGTGCACATATCGCAGTGTGGGCTGGTCCGTGCTGCCCCTGGGCCCTCGCCTCTTCTGGGCTCCGTACCCTCATTTGCCGCACCACAGTCAGGGCAAATGGCCACTTCCACCCGAATATTACCAGGGCTCGGAGAGTTAGATTACATGGAGAGATTACATAAACCAGCCTTGCATTCCCTGGAATATAGAAGGTTATGTTGGGTGATTTGATTGAGGTGTTTAGGATAAAGGAATTGATCGGGTAGAGGGAGAGCAATGTTTTCCGCTAGGGGGCTTAACCTTAAAATCAGAGCCCTGCCGTTCAGGAGAAAGTTGGGAAACACTTCTACATGTGAAGGGTGTTAGAAGTGTGGAACTCTCCCACAAAAACAGTAGATACTACTTCAATTAATCATTTTAAAACTGAGATCATTAGATTTTTGTGAGCCAAGGTCTGGAGCCAAGGCGGCTGGATGGAGTTGGGATAGAGATCAAGTGACCTCATTCAATGGCGGAACAGGCTCGATGGGCTGAATGGCCTCCTCCTTGTTCCTATGCACATTCCTGGATGTCTGGGAATTCCAGAAAGAAGGAAAAGAAAGTCTTGCATTTATATAGTGTCTTTCACCACCACCAGACCTCCCAAAGCAGTTTATAATCAATGAAGTACTTTTGAAGTGTAGTCACTGTTGTAATGTAGGAAACTGGAGACTAACTGCACAGATCAACAAGGGGAGCGGGGGCTGTACAACAGGCCAAACGGTCAGCTACCAAAAGCGATCATTTATACTATTGTGTCTTGAGCCAGCTGTGAATCACTTCTTCAGGTATTGCTTCCAGATGTGTCAGCAACAACTTGCATTTAAATAGTGCCTTTAACATTGTAAACCCCCTCAACAATTCACAGGAGCTAGTATCAGACAAACCTTGACACTGAGCCACAGAAGGAGATATTAGGACAGGTGACCAAAAGCTTGGTCAAAGAGGTAGGTTTTAAGAAGGAAAGAGGCAGAGAGGTTTAGGGAGGGAGTTCCAGAGCTTTGGGCCCAGGCAGCTGAAGGCACGGCCACTGATGGTGGAGTAATGGGAATCGGGGGATGCTCAAGAGGCCGGAATTGGAGGAGTGCTGAGATCTCGGGGGATTGAGGGGCTGGAGGAGATTACAGAGATAGGGAGGGGCGAGGCCATGGAGTGATTTGAAATTAAAAGATCACTTGGAGACGAAAAGTGGAGGAAAGAAGCTGGAATGAAATGTGAATGTCGGTGAAGGAGAAAGGTGATGGCGATTTGAGGAGAACGGGAGGTGTCGGGACTTGGAGAGAAATAGTCTGAATGAGTGCCATTCCTGATCCTCTTCCCAACGATGTCCGCACGGCCGAGTGATAGGAAGTAACAAGGAGAAAGAATGGTGGATGAAGGGGAAAGTCTGGTCACTATCTGGCACCTCCTGGTTTGCAGACGGGTTCGTTCTTGAGGGAAAGTCGAGCTGCTTTCACAGGTACTTAAATAAACGTGTCATAGATTACTGGTAACCCGTCCGGGCTACACTCTCGCATTCTGGGCTGTCGAGTCAGCACCAATGTTCAGATTTCCTCGCAGAAGGTTGCGAGATGCCAAGGGGGGCTTAAGATCCGCGAGTTGCCTGTTCCTGGACCTCTCACTGACCATCTCCCACCACCACAAATAGCCGAGGGAGAGAATTGATTACACGACCTCCATTGTGGAAATTCAGGAGATAAAATACTGACGTTGTGTTCTGGTGTTTGCAAACCGACACCTGACAGCCAAAGGAGAGTAAATGTCACGTTAATCTCCCGGAAATGTCTGAAAGAACAACTTTGTTTTTATTTTAATGAGAGTTAGAGGGCTTTGGCATTGATGTGAGGGGGACATGGCCTTTCAGGGAGTGCAATGTGAGCATGGCTACAAGCTTAAACGTACCGAGCTAAAGAGTTTAGTTCAGTTGGCGCAGGAGGGCTTCGTATTGGGACAGGGCACGGGGGTTGGGGCAAGGAAGGGAGGGTTTGGGCATGGAGGAGTCAGGATAGGGACAGGTCTCAGGGTTTGGGAAAGGGCAGGGAGATTACCGAAGGCAGGGCAAACGGGTTTGGCATAGAGGCAGGCAAGTGTGCTCATCCTTCACATGTGAGCAGAGGCACTGGGTGTCTGCAGTATTCAAACCAAGATGGCACAGAGCTGTTACACTTCCTCATTAAACATTACAGGAAGGATGTGATTGTACTAGAGAGGATACAGAGGAGATTTACCAGGATGTTGCCAGGACTGGAGAATTTTAGCTTTGAGGAAAGATTGGATAGGCTGGATCTGTTTTCTTTGGAACAGAGGAGGCTGAGGGGAGATGTTATTAACAATATGAGGGGCTTAGATAGAGTGGATAGGACGGACCTGTTTCCCTTGGCAGAAGGGTCAATAACCGGGGGGCATAGACTTAAAGTAATTGGGGAGGTTTAAAGGGGATTTGAGGGGAATCTTTTTGCCCCAGAGTGGGAGTGGGGTGGGGGTCTGGAACTCACTGCCTGAAAGGGTGGTAGAGGCAGAAACCCTCGCCACATTTAAACAGTACCTGGATGTGCACCTGAAGTGCTGTAACCTGCAGGGTTACGGACCGAGAGCTGGAAAGTGGGATTAGGCTGGATAGCTCTTGGTCGGTCGACACGGACACAATGGGCCGAATGGCCTCCTTCCGTGCTGTAA
Source organism: Pristiophorus japonicus (assembly GCF_044704955.1). NCBI lineage: Eukaryota > Metazoa > Chordata > Chondrichthyes > Pristiophoridae > Pristiophorus > Pristiophorus japonicus. The sequence continues at coordinate 129,973,191 of NC_091993.1, forward strand.
ATTTCTAGGATTGTATGATCCTCCCAATGCTTATGGACATTCCAGCAGGCATCAGCGGGTAGTGATGGGAATCCTGGCTGCTTTTCCCTATCTAATCCCCATTTTTCCCAACTTAGTCCAGTTCAGTTAAAGCCAAATGCCCCACTTCGGATAAGCTAACTCAGCGCAGACTGAGGACCCAATCTGTTACCTTCAAATCTGCATGCTGCATTCCCATACCCGGTCACTGCTGGGAGAAAGCCCACCCATCAAACCACCCCAGACTGGGCGGGTATTCCCTCGAGTAGCGAAGATTAATGAGTGATCTGATCGAGGTGTTTACGATGATTAAAGGAGTCGATGGAGTAGATCGAGAGAAACTATTCCCTCTGGTGGGGGCAGTCCAGAACAAGGGGCGTAACCTTAAAATTAGAGCCAGGCCGTTCAGGGTGATGTCAGGGAGCACTTCTTCACACAAAGGGCAGTGGGAATCTGGAACTCTCTCCCCCAAAAAGCCCTTGAGGCTGGGGGTCAATTGGAGCTTTCAAAACTGAGAAGGCTAAATTTGTGTTGGGTCAGGCAGTTAGAGTCACACGACCAAGGTGGGTAGATGGAGTTAACACACAGATCAGCTATGACCTGATTGAATGGAGGAACAGGCTCCAGAGGCTGAATGGCCTCCTCCTTTGTTTCTAGAATTCACTGGATGCAGAAGAGAATAATTCAACAGAATATGGGACTGTCAGCAAGGCCATATTCCTGACTCCGACCTTCCCATCTCAGTCTGCTTCCGATCCACATACACACCGTCTCCCTGCACAAGGCAAACCGTACGGGAAGCTGTCACAATTCAGGTGACAGATTATAAATTACAAATACTGGCAATATTTAATAATATATATATACACATCCACAGTATAAATAGCAAAGGACATTTTTTATTCTCTCAAGGGTTCAAATGTGAATTTCTCTTTCCTACTGCTAATTGTAAAGGTGACGTTTTTTGTATAAAGCTACTTTTCCCAGATTGTATAATCATCAAAAAACCCTGGCATTTGATTTACAGGCTTCATATATACAGCCTAATTTTAGCAGCAGAAAGGGGGCCAGGGCAGAGGGTATATGAGAGAATGTGTTGAGAAAATAAATGCTGGAAATTGGGAAGCTGAGAGAAATAGGACAAAGTGTTCAGAGAATATATATAAAAGCTGGAATTGAAAGACTCGAACAAGGCAATGCAAAGGACCTCTGTTATTCAGCGGCTACAGCCACAATAGGAACATTTGTTAGATCATTCTGTCAAAAGGATTTCATTTCGATAAAGAAAAATATCAAATACCTTTGAAGTTGTTGGGCAACCTATGATATAGACCCAAAGTGTTCTGAACATAAGAACATAAGAATTAGGAACAGGAGTAAGCCATCGAGCCCCTCAAGCCTGCGCCGCCATTCAACAAGATCATGGCTGATCTGGCCGTGGACTCAGTACTGAGGGAGTGCTGCATTGTTGGAGGGGCAGTACTGAAGGAGTGCCGCACTGTCAGAGGGGCAGTACTGAGGGAGTGCTGCACTGTCAGAGGGGCAGTACTGAGGGAGCGCCGCACTGTCAGAAGGGCAGTACTGAGGGAGTGCCGCACTGTCGGAGGGGCAGTACTGAGGGAGTGCTGCATTTTCGGAGGGGCAGTATTGAGGGAGTGCTGCACTGTCAGAGGGGCAGTACTGAGGGAGCGCCGCACTGTCGGAGGGGCAGTACTGAGGGAGTGCTGTACTGTCAGAGGGGCAGTACTGAGGGAGTGCTGCACTGTCGGAGGGGCAGTACTGAGGGAGTGCTGCATTGTTGGAGGGGCAGTACTGAGGGAGTGCTGCACTGTCAGAGGGGCAGTACTGAGGGAGCACCGCACTGTCGGAGGGGCAGTACTGAGGGAGTGTCGCACTGTCGGAGGGGCAGTACTGAGGGAGTGCTGCACTGTCAGAGGGGCAGTACTGAGGGAGCACCGCACTGTCGGAGGGGCAGTACTGAGGGAGCACCGCACTGTCGGAGGGGCAATACTGAGGGAGCGCTGCACTGTCGGAGGGGCAGTACTGAGGGAGCGCTGCACTGCCGGAGGGGCAGTACTGAGGGAGTGCTGCACTGTCGGAGGGGCAGTACTGAGGGAGTGCCGCACTGTCGGAGGGACAGTACTGAGGGAGTGCTGCATTGTCGGAGGGGCAGTACTGAAGGAGTGCTGCATTGTCGGAGGGGCAGTACTGAGGGAGTGCTGCACTGTCGGAGGGGCAGTACTGAGGGAGTGCCGCACTGTCGGAGGGGCAGTACTGAGGGAGTGCTGCATTGTCGGAGGGGCAGTACTGAGGGAGTGCTGCACTGTCAGAGGGGCAGTACTGAGGGAGCACCGCACTGTCGGAGGGGCAGTACTGAGGGAGTGCTGCATTGTCGGAGGGGCAGTACTGAGGGAGTGCTGCACTGTCAGAGGGGAAGTACTGAGGGAGCACCACACTGTCGGAGGGGCAGTACTGAGGGAGTGTCGCACTGTCGGAGGGGCAGTACTGAGGGAGTGCTGCACTGTCAGAGGGGCAGTACTGAGGGAGCACCGCACTGTCGGAGGGGCAGTACTGAGGGAGTGTCGCACTGTCGGAGGGGCAGTACTGAGGGAGTGCTGCACTGTCAGAGGGGCAGTACTGAGGGAGCACCGCACTGTCGGAGGGGCAGTACTGAGGGAGTGCTGCATTGTCGGAGGGGCAGTACTGAGGGAGCGCTGCACTGTCGGAGGGGCAGTACTGAGGGAGTGCTGTACTGTCGGAGGGGCAGTACTGAGGGAGCGCTGCACTGTCGGAGGGGCAGTACTGAGGGAGTGCTGCACTGTCGGAGGGGCAGTACTGAGGGAGCGCTGCACTGCCGGAGGGGCCGCCTGTCGGATGAGACAGTGACCCACTGACAGTGCGGCGCTCCCTCAGTACTGCCCCTCCGACAGTACGGCACTCCCTCAGTACTGCCCCTCCGACAGTGCGGCACTCCCTCAGTTCTGTCCCTCCGACAGTGCAGTAAACCGAGGCTCCGTCTGCCCTCGCAAAGCTCTTAAAGCACTACTGCTCAACGTTACAAGGGAACATGCAAATGTTCGAAGCGAGGTGCCTAGCTGGAGAGGACGCAGCTTCAGAAAGCTGCCTGATAGTTAACTTTCTGCAAACGTTCCAACAGGTGAACGAGCGGCAAACAAAGACAGCAGCTGCAGGCAGCAAGTCCCTGTGGTCAACCTGAAGGCCCCAAAGGGCGTCCCATGCAGCACCTGCTTCAGGTGGGCTCTGGGTTATCTTTAAGCACTTCAGGGGCCAGCCACAATCTGCATTCAATTCTGGCTCATCGGGAGCCGAGTGGTTTGCTGGCAGTTCTGGCCCACCTCGACATAGACCGACAGAACGATGCAGCACGGAAGGAGGCCATTCGGCCTCTCGGGCTGTGCGGGATGTGCAGGTGGCCAGAGTAATGTAGAGTTGGGGAAGGTGGGGGTGTCGTGCTGGAGGAGGTTACAGAAACAGGGATGAGACCATGGAGGAATTTAAACATTCGTCCATTTTTTAAAACATACTCCAGTTAATTTCTCATGAGTATAAAATCAGAGAATACAGCACATTACAACAACAACTTGTATTTCTATAGCACCTTCAACATAGTAAAATTTCCCAAGGCGCTTCATAGGAGTGTTTTAAGACAAAGCAAATACATTTGACAATGAGCCACTTAAGGAGAAATTAGAGCAGGTGACCAAAAGCTTGGTCAAAGAGGGAGGTTTTAAGGAGTGTCTTAAAGGAGGAGAGAGAGGTGGAGAGGTTTAGGGAGGGAGTTCCAGAGCTTGGGGCCCAGGCAACAGAAGGCACGGCCACCGATGGTGGAGTGATTATAATCAGGGATGCTCAAGAGGGCAGAATTAGAGCTCAGACATCTTGGGGGGTTGTGGGGCTGGAGGAGATTACAGAGATAGGGAGGGGCAAGGGTCATGGAGGGATTTGGAAAGAAGGATGAGAATTTTGAGATTGAGGTGTTGCTTAACTGGGAGCCAATGTAGGTCATAAAAACATAAGAAATAGGGACAGGAGTTGGTCATTGGCCCCTCGAGCCTGCTCCGCCATTTGATAAGATCATGGCTGATCTGACCATGGACTCAGCTCCACTTCCCCACCCACTCCTCAGCGAGCACAGGGGATGGAGGCCATTGGGACCTTGGTGCCTCGATGAAAGGGCTGTGCCCTGTGCACCAGTTGGAAAACCTTGCCTCAGCACGACCCAGAGCACGGACAGACCGTGAGTAGTGTTGGCACCTTGGCACCATTGCATGGTGTTAGTCTGCTATGTTAATGAGGTTACTGACACACTTATTGTGAACTGATCAGGTGACAAAGTGACAGCGTTTACCATGTGCACACTAATAGTGAGCAGAGTCAACTGGGATCACCTCATGAGTCAGAAAGTTGTGGGTTCAAATCACAGCCCAGCCCTTGAGCAGATGGTCCAGGCCGGCCCTAAGGGCAGTGCCAGGGTAGCCCCGTCTTTCACTGATAATAACATTCTCCCTCGTGTGACGGGTACCCAGTGAGCAAGGCGCTATGTGGGCAGAGGGCGACAGATCCTTGTTGGGTAAGGTTATTGAGGGATATGGAGAAAGACGGGAAATGGAGTTGAGATGCGGATCAGCCGGGATTTAACCGAGCTCCTGTATTAATGGTTCACACGGATCACCTGGTACTATTCAGACAAGAGCAGGGAATGTTCCCGGTCTCTGGGTGATCCTTCCTCCTTCAACCAACACCACTAAATACAGGTTAACTGCTCATTCACCCCAGTGCTGCGTGTGGGACATTGCAGTATCCAGGGTGCTGCTGTGCTGGCCTGTGTCACATTGCATGTAGAGTGTCTTGGGGCCCCAGCAGAGCGTGATGCGGTGCAAGATAATTGCAAATAATGGGTCTTTCTTCCAACAGTAAGTTCCAGGCTGCCGATACATTGCTGCTAATTTTATTTCATTTTCTCATCGTGCCTTTGTTACCTCCAGACTTGACTATTCCAACGCACTCCTGGCCGGCCTCCCTCATTCTACCCTATCTAAACTAGAGGTGGTCCCAAACCCGGCTGCCGTGTCCTAAATCGCACCAAGTCCCTCTCACCCATCACCCCCGGTGCTCACTGCCCCATGTCCTAACTCGCACTGAGTCCCGCTCACCCATCACCCCCTGTGCTCACTGCCCCATGTCCTAACTCGCACTGAGTCCCGCTCACCCATCACCCCCTGTGCTCACTGCCCCGTGTCCTAATTCGCACCGAGTCCCGCTCACCCATCACCCCCGGTGCTCACTGCCCCATGTCCTAACTCGCACTGAGTCCCGCTCACCCATCACCCCCTGTGCTCACTGCCCCATGTCCTAACTCGCACTGAGTCCCGCTCACCCATCACCCCCTGTGCTCACTGCCCCGTGTCCTAACTCGCACCGAGTCCCGCTCACCCATCACCCCCTGTGCTCGCTGACCTACATTGGCTCCCAGTTAAGCAACGGCTCGATTTTAAAATGTTCATCCTTTTTAAATCCCTCCATGGCCCTCGCCCCTCCCTATCTCTATAATATTCTCCAGGCCCACAACCCTCCAAGATCTCTGTGCTCCTCCAATTCTGGCCTCTTGCAAATACCTGCTGTTAATCGCTCCACCATCGGTGGCCGTGCCTTCTGTTGCCTGGGCCCCAAGCTCTGGAACTCCCTCCCTCAACCTCTCCACCTCTCTACCTCTCTCCATCTTTAATATGCCCCTTAAAACCTACCTCTTTGACCAAGCCCTGTCCCAATATCTCCTTCTGTGGCTCGGTGTTAATTTTGTTTCATAATGCTCCTGTGAAGCAACCTGGGACGTTTTACTATGTTAGAGGTGCTATAGAAATGCAACATGTTGTTGTTGTTGTTGTAAACATTATTGTGAATAAAAGAGAGTTAAAAGGACAGGTAAAATCAGTAGAGCAGAGTTCCCTGTTCAGATACCGATTCCTCGCAAGATTACACGGTTGCCTGGGGATACTGAAGCTCTGATCTTTACCGATTGCTGGTGCGCTCGATGATTAAGCAAAAGAGATTGATATGATTTTAATGATGTTAGCGTTCCCCACCTCTGGACTGAGCAGGAAAGAGAGACGAGGCCTTGGGCAAGGTGGAGAGAGCAACTGACTTCGGGTACAGGAGAGATCGGCATTGAATTGAAATACATAGCAAGGGACCTGCTGCTCACAAGGGTGATCTCTGAAAGCCCCACGGGCAATCTGCCACAGACAAGGAGAGCGCCAGAAATACTTTCCGTCAGTGGTGCACTACAGCAGAGGAGCATTATTGTGCAGCAGAGGTATTCCAAACATTTTGTAGTCTGTCCATTTGGGGCTCTCCTGTGGCACAGCTCAGACACTCCAGCATTATAGGTCATAAACCCTGGAGCAAGGAAAGGTCATTCGGCCCCTCAAGTCTATGTCTAATTATTGGATCATTTCTGTAAGCCGTGGCTCAGTGGGCAGCTCTCCTGACTCTGAGTCAGAAGGGTGTGGGTTCAAGTCCCACTCCAGAGACTTGAGCACAAAAATCCAGGCTGACACTCCAGTGCAGTGCTGAGGGAGTGCTGCACTGTCGGAGGGGCAATACTGAGGGAGTGCTGCACTGTCGGAGGGGCAGTACTGAGAGAGTGCTGCACTGTCGGAGGGGCAGTACTGAGGGAGTGCTGCACTGTCGGAGGGGCAGTACTGAGGGACCACCACACTGTCGGAGGGGCAGTACTGAGGGAGCGCCACACTGTCAGAGGGGCAGTACTGAGGGAGTGCTGCACTGTCAGAGGGGCAGTACTGAGGGAGCACCGCACTGTTGGAGGGGCAGTACTGAGGGAGCGCCACACTGTCAGAGGGGCAGTACTGAGGGAGTGCTGCACTGTCGGAGGGGCAGTACTGAGGGAGCACCGCACTGTTGGAGGGGCAGTACTGAGGGAGCACCGCACTGCCGGAGGGGCAGTACTGAGGAGTGCTGCACTGTCGGAGCGGCAGTACTGAGGGAGTGCTGCACTTAGTGAGGGAGTGCTGCACTGTCGGAGGGGCAGTACTGAGGGAGTGCTGCACTGTCGGAGGTCCTGTCTTTGGGATGAGACCTTAAACCGAGGCCCTGTCAGCTCTCTCAGCTGGACATAAACGATCCCATGGCACTATTTCGAAGAAGAGCAGGGGAATTATCCCCGGTGTCCTGGGGCCAATATTTATCCCTTAAACAACATCACAAAAACAGATTATCTGGTCATTATCACATTGCTGTGTGTGGGAGCTTGCTGTGCGCAAATTGGCTACTGTATTTCCCACATTACAACAGTGACTTCAAAAAGTACTTCATTGGCTGTAAAGCGCTTTGAGATGTCTGGTGCTCATGAAAGGCACTATAGAAATGCACGTCTTTCCTTTATTATTTCTTTCTATCAGGGATATTATCGGCACTACTTGTTGCTGCCCTGTTTTAATAAACACTCTGTATTTTCTCCTATATTACGGCGTGACTTCACTTCTAAAGTACTTCATTGGCTGTGAGGCACTTTGCAAACTCCTGACCCTAAATGTGACACAACCAAGCTCAGAGGGGGTATGGGTAATAATTTACCGCCGTGCCTCCAATAGCTGGACCTTAGAATGAACCAAAGAGGCGATTTAGTGCCTCATGTCCTGTAACGCACGGCCATCTCGTGGCGTGGATGCGTCTGAGTCAGTGTGCTCAGGTCCAACCCTCAGTCTTCAGTTTACAAAGATGGGGCTTTCCACTTCGGGTTTGGGCCTCCATTAACCTCAGTGTTGTTTGGAGTTGGGTCCCAGGAGGAAGGGTTTGCACTGCTTCAGTGAATGTGATCAGCAAAAGGCAGGCACCTGGTTCAAGGACAGACAATCTGGTCTATCAGACTAAACTTAAACAGCAGTAGGTACCTGTGGCACATTGAGGCCTCCAGTGCCTCACCGAGGGGAGCCTGGCACTGAGTTCGGGAGATGCCTGGAGGTCAAAGGCTTTGAGAAGCTCATTGAGAGGGGAAAGCGATCGTGAGGTGAAGGGATTTAGGGAGAGAGCGCCAGATGGGGTCGGGAGAGCTGAAGGCACTGGCAGTGAAAGTGGGACAGAGAAAGGCCCGCCAGAGGAGCGGAGAGTGGGTGCTAGTGGGTGCTAGCTCCGGAGCTAGTGGGTGCTAGTGGGAGCTAGTGGGTGCTACTGGGTGCTAGTGAGTGCTAGTGAGTGCTAGTGGGAGCTAATGGGTGCTAGTGGGAGCAAGTGGGTGCTAGTGGGAGCTAGTGGGTGCTAGTGAGTGCTAGTGAGTGCTAGTGAGTGCTAGTGGGAGCTAGTGGGAGCTAGTGGGTGCTAGTGGGTGCTAGTGGGAGCTAATGGGTGCTAGTGGGAGCTAGTGGGTGCTAGCGGGAGCTAATGGGTGCTAGTGAGTGCTAGTGAGTGCCAGTGAGTGCTAGTGGGAGCTAGTGGGTGCTAGTGAGTGCTAGTGGGTGCTAGTGGGTGCTAGTGGATGCTAGTGGGAGCTAGTGGGTGCTAGTGGGAGCTAGTGGATGCTAGTGGGAGCTAGTGGGTGCTAGTGGGAGCTAGTGGGTGCTAGTGGGAGCTAGTGGGTGCTAGTGGGTGCTAGTGGGAGCTAGTGGGTGCTAGTGGGTGCTAGTGGGTGCCAGTGGGAGCTAGTGGGAGCTAGTGGGTGCTAGTGGGAGCTAGTGGGTGCTAGTGAGTGCTGGCGGGAGCTGGTGGGTGCTAGTGGGAGCTAGTGGGTGCTAGTGGGTGCTAGTGAATGCTAGTGGGAGCTAGTGGGTGCTAGTGGGTGCTAGTGAGTGCTACCGGGAGCTAGTGGGTGCTAGTGGGTGCTAGTGGGAGCTAGTGGGTATTAGTGGGAGCTAGTGGGTGCTAGTGGGTGCTAGTGAGTGCTCGTGGGTGTGAGAACTCTCACTCATTTGTGAGGCACTTTGTGGGCTAATCATCTTCAGTGATGTTAAACATTGGCCCCAAGGTGGTGGGAAGATATGCCCTGCTCATCTGGAAGATGGCACGTCCAACGGCAGGAGTCCCTCATCCAAGTGTTAACCTGGATTATATGCTGACGTATGTGGGGCGGGACCCGAGCCCTCAATTCTTCTGCCGTAGAGGCGTGAGTTCTACCCACGGAGCCACGGCTGATACAGTGCTGGCTGCTGTCATGGAATATCAGAAAGTTTTGGTCTTTGCTGCTGAGACTGTGATGAGCGGTTGTCATGGGCGATAATGGGGGGAATCAGTGGGCAATGGGCCTTGGGGAAAGTTTATGAAGTGCAACATCACTTCACAAATAGAGGCATGGGGGGAGAAATGGGGTGCGTTTGCTGTTCCCGGGGGCATTTATGGGGGTGGGGGTGAGGGGCGGCGGGGGGGGCACTAAAAGGGGGGCCGGGGGGAGGGGTGCTAATCAGCAGAGGAGGACAAAGGGTTTAATTAGAAAGGGGGAAATAGAGTATGAGAGGAAGCTTGCCGGGAACATAAAAACTGACTGCAAAAGCTTCTATAGATATGGGAAGAGAAAAAGATTAGTGAAAACAAACGTAGGTCCCTTGCAGTCAGATTCAGGTGAATTTATAATGGGGAACAAAGAAATGACAGACCAGTTGAACAAATACTTTGGTTCTGTCTTCACAAAGGAAGACATAAATAACCTTCCTAAAATAGGAGGGGACCGAGGGTCTAGTGAGAAGGAGGAACTGAAGGAGATCTTTATTAGGTGCAAAATTGTGTTAGGGAAATTGATGGGATTGAAGGCTGATAAATCCCCGGGGCCTGAGAGTCTGCATCCCAGAGTACTTAAGGAAGTGGCCCTAGAAATAGTGGATGCATTGGTGATCATTTTCCAACAGTCTATCGACTCGGGATCAGTTCCTATGGACTGGAGGGTAGCTAATGTAACACCACTTTTTAAAAAAGGAGGGAGAGAGAAAATGGGTAATTATAGACCAGTTAGCCTGACATCAGTAGTGGGGAAAATGTTGGAATCAATTATTAAAGATGAAATAGCGGTGCATTTGGAAAGCAATGACAGGATCAGTCCAAGTCAGCATGGATTTATGAAAGGGAAATCATGCTTGACAAGTCTTCTAGAATTTTTTGAGGATGTAACTAGTAGAGTGGACAAGGGAGAACCAGTGGATGTGGTGTATTTGGACTTTCAAAAGGCTTTTGACAAGGTCCCACACAAGAGATTGGTATGCAACATTAAAGCACATGGTATTGGGGGTAATGTACTGACGTGGATAGAGAACTGGTTGGCAGACAGGAAGCAGAGAGTCGGGATAAACGGGTCCTTTTCAGAATGGCAGGCAGTGACTAGTGGGGTGCCGCAGGGCTCAGTGCTGGGACCCCAGCTATTTACAATATACATTAATGATTTAGATGAAGGAATTGAGTGTAATATCTCCTAGTTTGCAGATGACACTGAGCTGGGTGGCAGTGTGAACTGTGAGGAGGACGCTAAGAGGCTGCAGGGTGACTTGGACAGGTTAGGTGAGTGGGCAAATGCATGGCAGATGCAGTATAATGTAGATAAATGTGAGGTTATCCTCTTTAGGGGCAAAATCACGAAGACAGAATATTATCTGAATTGCGGAAGATTAGGAAAAGGGGAGGTGCAATGAGACCTGGGTGTCATGGTTCATCAGTCATTGAAAGTTGGCATGCAGGTACAGCAGGCGGTGAAGGCAGCAAATGGTATGTTGGCCTTCATAGCTAGGGGATTTGAGTATAGGAGCAGGGAGGTCTTACTGCAGTTGTATAGGGCCTTGGTGAGGCCACACCTTGAATATTGTGTTCAGTTTTGGTCTCCTAATCTGAGGAAGGGCGTTCTTGCTATTGAGGGAGTGCAGCGAAGGTTTACCAGACTGATTTCTGGGATGGTGTGACTGACATATGAGGAGAGACTGGATCGACTGGGCCTTTATACACTGGAGTTTAAAAGGATGAGAGAAGATCTCATAGAAACTTGTAATACTCTGACGGGACTGGACAGGTTAGATGCAGGAAGAATGTTCCCGATGTTGGGGAAGTCCAGAACCAGGGGACACAGACTCAGGATAAGGGGTAAGCCATTTAGGACTGAGTTGAGGAGAAACTTCTTCACTCAGAGAATTGTTGATGCCAGTTCATTGGATATATTCAAGAGGGAGTTAAATGTGGCCCTTATCGCTAAAGGGATCAAGGGGTATGGAGAGAAAGAAGGAAAGGGGTACTGAGGGAATGATCAGCCATGATCTTATTGAATGGTGGTGCAGGCTCGAAGGGCCAAATGGCCTACTCCTGCACCTATTTTCTATGTTTATATGTTTCTAACAGGGGGGGCGGGGGTTAACGGGGCACAAATGAGTTTGCGACCAGGCGCGGCACTGCCACGCCTCCCGCTAATTTCGGCGGGGGTTTAGCGGCTATGATACGGTGTTACGCCCCAATTCCCTGCGCCCGGAGATTGTGTTGTCATTGCTCTGCTCGTCGCCCCATTCCCGCTTGGGCCCCTAAGTTGTGTATGGCCCCCTGAAGCAGCTCTGGGCAATAATCTCAGGGACGTGTACCACCGCTAAAGTTACAGGGGAGGTGGCCGGATGCTGATAAAAATAATCGGAGATATTCATTCAAAATCATGAGGGGTCTGGACAGAGTAGATCGAGAGAAACTGTTCCCATTGGTGGAAGGGTCGAGAACCAGAGGACACAGATTTAAGGCGATTGGCAGAAGAACCAAAGGCGACATGAGGGAAACATTTTTACGCAGCGAGTGGTTAGGATCTGGAATGCGCTGCCTGAGAGGGCGGTGGAGGCAGACTCAATCGTGGCTTTCAAACGGGAATTGGGTAAGGATCTGAAGGAAAATCATTTGTCAGGCTACGGGGAAAGGGCGGGGGAGTGGGACTGGCTGAGGTGCTCTTGCAGAGAGCCGGCACGGGCTCGATGGGCCGAATGGCCTCCTGTGCTGTAACCGTTCTGTGATTCTGTGATCACTGAGGAAAGGGTCAGTGGGAGTGAGTTAGTTCACCGTTGGTGCCCTCCAACATATGTTTGTCCCTGACTGTGCAACGAGACACCAAGTCACACTGTGCTGAGGGCTGTGATGGGTATGTATTGTTGTAACGCCCTATTACTCAATGCACCCTGAGCTGTCACCAACCAGCATCTTTCTTTCAATTCCCTGTTGGGCGAAGGGATCCCTATCCAATGCCTTTGCCATGATCATGACTGCTGACTATGACTCTTGCTGATAATTTCATAAACATGGTGGAAGTTACGGCGAGTGGAATAGGCAATCAACTGCGTAATCAATACCAGAAACAGTTCTGCTCAGAATCCAAAGGATTTACAATCGCTCTGCACAAGACACAATAATCAGCTGAGCCAGTTTTATTTCACCCTCTGTTAATTTTCCCCATCTGGTGTCACGTCGAAGAGCCTCGCTTCAGCAGGAGGTTCGGGAGACAGGTAGACGACAGGAGCTTTGTACCCAAGCTCAATACTGCCCCTATCTGGAGTCTGCACTTGTGGAGCCCACATTCTACCCCACGTAAACTAGAGGTGATCCAAAACTCGGCTGCCCCGTGTCCTAATTCACACCGAGTCCCGCTCACCCATCATCCCCTGTGCTCGCTGCCCCGTGTCCTAATTCACACTGAGTCCCACTCACCCATCACCCCCTGTGCTCGCTGCCCCGTGTCCTAACTCACACCAAGTCCCGCTCACCCATCACCCCCTGTGCCTCGTGTCCTAACTCACACCGAGTCCCACTCACCCATCACCCCCTGTGCTCACTGCCCCGTGTCCTAACTCACACCCAGTCCCACTCACCCATCACCCCCTGTGCTCGCTACCCCGTGTCCTAACTCGCACCGAGTCCCACTCACCCATCACCCCCTGTGCTCGCTGCCCCGTGTCCTAACTCGCACCGAGTCCCGCTCACCCATCATCCCCTGTGCTCGCTACCTCGTGTCCTAACTCACACCAAGTCCCGCTCACCCATCACCCCCTGTGCTCGCTGCCCCGTGTCCTAACTCGCACCGAGTCCCACTCACCCATCACCCCCTGTGCTCACTGCCCCGTGTCCTAACTCACACCCAGTCCCACTCACCCATCACCCCCTGTGCTCGCTGCCCCGTGTCCTAACTCGCACCGAGTCCCGCTCACCCATCAACCCCTGTGCTCGCTGCCCCGTGTCCTAACTCGCACCGAGTCCCGCTCACCCATCACCCCCTGTGCTCGCTGACCTACACTGGCTCCCGGTTAAGCAACACCTCGATTTCAAAATTCTCATCCTTGTTTTCAAATCCCTCCAAGGCCCTCACCCCTCCCTATCTCTGTAATCTCCTCCAGCCCCACAACCCCCCCGAGATGTCTACGTTCCCCTAATTCTGCCCTATTGAACATTCCTGATTATAACCACTCCACCATCAGTGGCCGTGCCTTCTGTTGCCTGGGCCCCAAGCTCTGGAACTCCCTCCCTAAACCTCTCCGCCTCTCTTTATTCCTTCAGGATGCTCCTTAAAACTTACCTCTTCGACCAAGCTTTTGGTCACCTGCCCTAATTTCTACTTATGCAGTTCGGTGTCAAATTTTTAGCGCATAATATCCTGTGAAGCACCTTGGGACGTTTCACTATGTTAAAGGCGCTATATAAATGCAAGTTGTTGTTGTTGTCATTTGCAGCCCTGGATGATGACCAGGAGGGGAAACATGGGCTGATTAACCTTTCTCTACCCAGGAGTTCCGAGGTTAACTGCAGCACACTGTTACCACTGAGATCAGATAATCAGCATAGAGGGAAATCGAGGGATACGGGGAGCGGGCGGGAAAGTGGAGTTGAGGTCGAAGATCAGCCATAGAAACATAGAAACTTAGAAATTTACAGCACAGAAGGAGGCCATTTCAGCCCAACGTAACCGCACCGGCCGACAAAGAGCCGCATGGCCCTCGGTCAGCAGCCCTGAAGGTTACATATAAACCTATGAACAATGAACAATGGCGGAAGGGTAAAGAGCACCCAGCCCAACCAGTCCGCCCCACACAACTGCGACACCCCTTATACTGAAACATTCTACACTCCACCCCAACCGGAGCCATGTGATCTCCTGGGAGAGGCAAAAACCAGATAAAAACCCAGGCCAATTTAGGGAGAAAAATCTGGGAAAATTCCTCTCCGACCCATCCTGGCGATTGAAACTATTCCAGGAGATCACCCTGGCTGTATTCTATTCCCTGCAGTACTTACCATTATATCTGCACCGTCCAACAAAAGGTCATCCAGTCTAATCCCAATTACTAGCTCTAGGTCCGTAACCCTGCAGGTTACTGCACTTTAAGTGCCCATCCAACCATCTCTTAAAAGCCATGATCTTATTAAATGGCGGAGCAGGCTTGAGGGGCTGAATGGCCGACTCCTGCTCCTAATTCTTGTGATGTTATGAGTGGAATTGAGCCAGGTACTTTGTTGGTCTGTGTGACTCCATTCTTCAGCTAGTGGAGCAGACTGCCGACAGTTCTAACATGCTCATCGCCTGATTGGTGATTCTTCGCTTTCCTTTGGCTTTGAACTTTCTCTGCTCTGACCTTTCTTTGCACTCTCTATTTTGTTGATAAACTTATCATCCTGTTCACTCCTCCTAATTTCTTCCCCTCATCCTCACTGAGTTAGAAATCAAGATTTATCCCAACGCCTCGAGCTTATACTTACCCTTTGACCTCTTAGTTATGGAGCTCTCCCTCGGATCCTCCCCAAACTCAGCACCAATTGCTTGCAGCTTCTCGTTTCACCCTACCTTGTCCCTCGCGTTGTTATTCTACCCTCCCGAGCGTGCCGAATGAAAAACCAGAAACATTCTGAAGATGCAGGAGCCTCGCATCGGAATTTACATGCCTAAAAATAGAAGTATGGAGGTCCCAATTACCAGCGCGGGAATAATGGGCCTATTCATTGGGGCCTGTTCAAAATAACCGTTTTGGTGGTGTATTCCAATCAGCCTTCATACCAAAGGAGCCGGAAAGCTTCATGTATTCCAGCTGTTGTAGAATTTTTATTTTTGTGAATTAATTCAAGAGAAGGTTGAGTCCCATAAGGTGCAGTTGGCCTTTATAACCAACGTGCACTGAATATGTATAGCTAACGCCCTTTCTCCTTCTTACATGAAGGTATCACCTGGTTTATGGGGTTAGCAGATCTGCTCAAACAGCCACTGGGCTGTTGGCACTTCAATTTAACCTCTGTGCTGAAGGACGGTGTGACAAACATTACGGGCTAGAACCTCCACTTTGTTTGCCTGCTTAACGCCCACTTAACGCCCATTTAACCGCTGAGATGACGTATAACGCCCAGATATCGCCCATTCTGGCACAAAATGGAAACTAACGGGCTTTTTTAGGAGACTTATCGCCGAGCGTTATTTTCCCAATGGGCTAAACGCCAAGGATAAATATCACCACCCGCCCACTTTTTTGGGGCGGAATCAGCAGAATGGGCAAATTCAACGCCCATAATATCGCCCAGCGTTACTTTCCTCACGGACTTAACGCCGAGATTCAATAATAACGCCCGGCAACTGTTTTTTGTCGCAAGGAGCATATTTACCCAAACTAGCGGCCATGGAGATCGCCCACGATCAATTTCACCACCTCCCAACATAACGCCCAGAATATCGTCCGCTCAAAAAACCACCCACAAAAAGTGGAACTAACCGGGACAGATGCCAGTGGTGTGGCTGGCATTTGTTAAATCCCACTCTTACGTGAGGAGCTGATATCGGAAAGATTTGACTAAAGAGCGCTGATGTGAGTGACAACGCTGACACACTACTGTGTGTGTGAAGCTCAGACATCAATGGTGCCCATCACCTTGGTGCCAGTTAAAGTTTACGTTGATTGATGTTAAGTTGTAATTAACCCTTTCAGTGTAAGGAATCACCAGTGTGTAATGGTCCAGCTATCTGAGACAATGTGCAACAAGGTTATGTTCAATAACAAAAGTTTAATACCAACCTTGATCTGAAATCATAAGTATCACAGCCAATAACACCCAACCCCTGCCCACATCCCACTTTTTCCACCATTGACATAAATCACATGGTCACCATGTCCAGCAACACAGAATACAAAGGCAAAGCAGGAGCGTGGTCCCCAGTCCCCACACATTGCAACAAATTGCATAGACCCGGATGGAGCTATAACACAGCCAACACCTGCGCACATGCACCTCACTTTTCTTCCCCCCTCTCCTTCTCCCCATTTCTACCCCTTCCCCTCCTCGTTCCATAGCGCCTGGCCGAGGAGCTCCTTAGGCGGTGCCTCATTGGGGGGGGGATGAAGGCAGATGCGTTGGTTGGACGGGTACGGGAGCGGGGGCTGCCGAGGGGGCAACATTCTCTGATGCAGAGCAGGATCTTGGTCCTTGCTCTCATCTGTTGTTCACAGTGGTGGTGCGGGACCTAAGGGTGGAGTGCCGTGCTCTGGGACACTGGGAGGCCTGTGGCAGCAGTGTTCCTGGCTATCGCATCCAGTGCCTCCGCCATGCGTGAGGCACTCGGACATGGTGGCCAGGTGTCGGAATATGCCCCCCAATGCTTCGATGAGCTGGTCACCAATGTCTACAGTCCTCCTGGACAACTGTACCATCTCTCCGCTGTCATGTCGTGCTCATGGAACAGACCTTTTGCGTCCATGAGACCTCCGCGGGATCGGCGCCGTCCTGGGGATAAATGGAGTGCCCTGTGGAGAGGTGCTTGGCACTTGCACCTCCAGAGTGGAGGCGGGAATGACCGGAGGACCAATAGATGACCTTGGGGTGGAATGGGTTCTGGAGCGTGGCGATGCAGGTTCTTCGAGTCCGCGTTCTCATCCGTCAAGAACAGACCCAGCGGATTGACGGGCGACAATCAGAGCCCCTCAGCACCAAGTGTAGGATCTCCTGCCCCGTGCCCCCACCTTCTGGCCTCTGTGGCCTTGCCTGGGGCAGCGCTGCTGGCTGAGCTGCAAGATACAAATGAGGTTGTTAGAGGAGAAGGGGGTGCTCGGGTGACAAGGTGAGTCCACCGCTACACACAGCATATGCACGACAAAAGCACCATCGCTCTCAAAATCATCGCAGACATCACATTTCATGACCATCAACACATTGTGCATTGCAATGATTGTTTGGATATGAGTGGGTGTGGCATCTATTGCCTTTACATCACACAATGGTGTAAGCTTTACTCACGTGGCATCACTTCAGGGTCTGCAGGTGTGTCCGGGCTGTCCGGGGGTGCTTCCCCACGAGTGTGAGCACCCGCTCCTCCATGTCAGTGATGTCACTGGGGACTGGTGGCCCCCCACCCGTTCACCTCGGCACAGACCTCATCGTCGATAGCTTCTTCTGTTAAAGGTGACAGGACGGCATGACATGAGATCATTGCATGATATCATTGCTAGATACTGTCATAGAGACTGATACAACACATAACTGACAGATGTAATCATCATTATTAGGATTATTATCATTCTTTACCTAAAGACGTACACTGTGACCGCAGGCTTTGAGTAAAACATTCCCGGTAAAAGTGCAAGACCTCACACCTGCTGATAGTCACTCATGACTGTTACAAATCAAATTTTATAAATACATAAGTACATGTAAATCAATGTAATACTTACTCTTGCGGATCCCACAAGGTCGTTCCATCGTTTGTGGCATTGGTTGCCCTCATGCACCTCGTTGGTTGCTGACGAGACCACCTCTGCTATCTCGGTCCATATCCTGTGGTAGGTCTTTGGGGTGGGCTTCCCACGCCCTCCCTGTGTCAAATCACCCCAGCGTGACTCCACCTCCTGCAGGAGGGAGGCATTTGCCTCGTCCGAGAACCTCCTCGCTCTTTTGCAGCCTCCAATGTGCTCCCCTCCCACCTCACTGCTCTCTCCAGCGTCAGTCTCCACAGCGTGCTGTGATGCCTCCTCCTCTCTCTCCATTACAGGGCAAATTCGGTCAAATATGTGGCTGGTAACAGCTACTTTTTGTTTGCCTACTTGTTGTGAAGCTCTAAAGTCTCCCTCCTTCCTCCCAAAGCAGCCACACCCACACCCAGATACACCTTCAGTCCCTCTGAGCTCCCTCTCTCTCTGTCTCCTCTTCTGTGCATATCATGGTGACCCTTGACCTCCTGAATCGTGGGAATTGAGTGTTGCCATGCCGTTGCTAAGGGTGGCCACATTTTTTACGGCAGATGGTCAAAAAAATTTAACGCTGCTGCCCATTTGACATCGCTCACGGTAACGCCCATTTTCAAAAATGTAAACTAGGTGTTTTGAGAATGGGTGAGAAGCCGGCGATCTGAAAACCCTTGTTTACCGCCCACGCCGGAAATAACACCCATTTTTGGGTGATAAGCTCAAAAGTGGAGGTTCTAGCCCTACATGTTTTTTGTGCAACATTTCGTTTGCTATTAGCTCTGTAATTCCACCATATTTAACTGAAGGGTCAAAACCGGCTTCATTCCGAGAAATCAGGCTCCAGCTTAGCTCTATGCATTGTTAGAATCACAGAATGGGTACAGCAAGGAAGAAGCCATTCGGCCCATCGAACCCGTGCCAGCTCTCAGTTAGTCCCACTCCCCCCGCCCTTTCCCTGTGGCTGATTGTTATGACGATTGTTCAGAGAGTTGTAGCAGGCTGGGCTGAATGAACACATGTCCCAGAGGTGAATCGATGAGGAGGAATTTCTTCACTCAGAGGGTGGTGAATCTCTGGAATTCTCTGCCCCAGAGGACTGAGGAGGCTCAGTCTTTGAGTATATTTAAGACAGAGATCGATAGATTTTTGGATGTTAAAGGAATGAAGGGATATGGGGATAATGCAGGCAACTGGAGTTGAGGTAGATGATCGGCCATGATCTTATTGAATGGCAGAGCAGGCTCGAGGGGCCGAATGGCCGACTCCTGCTCCTACTTCTTATGTTGTTATGAAGTGTCTTTGCCTAATCCACCGTGTCTATGTTTTAAGCCATTCTTCACCCTGCCCTGTCACTGGGTGGGGGAGGTCCCAGTCACTTTGCCATTGTGAAGGTTGCTTCATTTCCCAAGGTTGGGTGGCGCTGGTTCAGCTCCTGGATTGATCCAAACTCACGGATCGCAATGACTGAAGCCTCTCCCGAATGCTCCTGGTCAGAAGGATTTCTGGAGTGTACTGGAGACTACAGGAACCCGACACACTGGGTCTGCACTGGCGCTAGAGTAGGAAAAACATGGCCAGCAATAATTTTATAAAAAGATTTTCTAGTAAATATTTTGCTTTCAGTGTTCCCTGATTATTGCGGCCCGTCAGTAGTAATCGTCAATAATATCGTCAATAATTATCGGCCTTATTTGAGGCCCATTCTCTTCAGCTTAAAGTTCATTAAATGTTCTTTTTGGGGTCAGCGATTCCGACCGAGACATTTCTTTATCGTTGATGATATTGGCAGATCTCCCGTGCCATTGCTCATGGTTCGTGTGATAATATCTTGTTTCATGAGGACACGAGATTTGTAGCAGGTAATGCTGACATTACTTTCCTGCTATGGTGGGACTGTTTCCCATTAACAGCCTCAGGTCAATCTGTGTTTAATTGTACAGATATGCAGGTTTCATTTGACTGACAGGGTGATTAATAAGACCTTGTAGAACTATTTTGTTCTTGGAGAGAGGGAAATGACACACAGATTTGAAGATTGCTTGCCATCTGTAAGAACAAAAAAAGAAGAAATGGAAGGTGCAAATTATCCAAACTGCGTTGTTTGAAGAATTTGAAGTTCTGACACATACACTGACCTCAGAGCGATTCAATTACTTATCTACTGTCTGCCAGGGCTCCTGGGAAAGTGGCAGTCAATGCCTTCGGAAGACTGACCCAATCAGGTGTAGTACAATACGTTTGCTGAGTAATTTTGCCGAGGTTAGAATAAACTTGCTTATAGTTAACAATAACATGAAAGTGGAACAGGGTGGGTGTGATAGTGTGCATGATCCGTAATATGTTTTGGGAGTTTTTGTTGGTTGGTCAGTGGCTGTGCACGAGAGAGAGAGAAGGGTAGGTGACATATAGGAGGACGCGACATTCCTCCCACTGACCTGGGGATTCAGGCCTGCGCCCAGTGCTGAGAATATCTGATCCTGGGCCAGCTGAATGTAGACCCCCTCGTCCGTCCCCACGGCAGGCACACATATCACAATCAGAAGGAAGTTTACTGTGCAACTCTTGTTTTTAGAAAAACAATACTTCATTAAAGCAGATTTTAAATGTTTTTTTTAGACTGTTTAAGTTTTAGGGCAAAATACCAACCGGCCCATTTTAATGAGAGCTTGGCGTCCTGAAAACCTACCTGCAAGCCCCACCCACCCTATAACCCCTCCCACCCCTGCCCCTGCCAAGTGTCAGCTACTTGCTGTGCAATGCCCTGGGGGGCTTGCAAAAGATTAGTTCCACTCGAGATAAATCTTTATCCCATTCATTGTCAAAAGCTTTATTTTCTCTGTGAAACTGATTTGATGGAGTATGGCTCATTCGAGAAAAAGTCTCGCGTCTCTAACACCCCAAACAGCATTTAATGCCCTGCTTGTCCATCAAATGGACAGGACAGGGACAGGGACAGGGACGGGCCCGGGGGGGGGGGGGAGGGGGGTAATGGGGGTACAGCACTCTCTCATGCCTGAGGATGTCCTCTTTCCGACGTAAACAATTTCCAAATTCTACCCGACGTAAACTAGAGGTGAGCCAAAGCTCTGCAGCCCCGTGTCCTAACTCGCACCAAGTCCCGCTCACCCATCACTCCCTGTGCTCACTGCCCCATGTCCTAACTCGCACCAAGTCCCGCTCACCCATCACCCACTGTGCTCACTGCCCCGTGTCCTAACTCGCACCAAGTCCCGCTCACTCATCACCCCCTGTGCTCGCTGCCCCGTGTCCTAACTCGCACCGAATCCCACTCACCCATCACCCCCTGTGCCCACTGCCCCGTGTCCTAACTCACACCAAGTCCCACTTACCCATCACCCACTGTGCCCTGTGTCCTAACTCGCACCGAGTCCCACTCACCCATCACCCCCTGTGCTCGCTGCCCCATGTCCTAACTCGCACCGAGTCCCACTCACCCATCACCCCCTGTGCTCGCTGCCCCATGTCCTAACTCGCATCCAGTCCCACTCACCCATCACCCCCTGTGCTCGCTGCCCCGTGTCCTAACTCACACCCAGTCCCACTCACCCATCACCCCCTGTGCTCGCTGCCCCATGTCCTAACTCGCATCCAGTCCCACTCACCCATCACCCCCTGTGCTCGCTGCCCCGTGTCCTAACTCACACCAAGTCCCACTCACCCATCACCCACTGTGCCCCGTGTCCTAACTCGCACCGAGTCCCACTCACCCATCACCCCCTGTGCTCGCTGCCCCATGTCCTAACTCGCATCCAGTCCCACTCACCCATCACCCCCTGTGCTCGCTGCCCCGTGTCCTAACTCACACCCAGTCCCACTCACCCATCACACCCTGTGCTCACTGACCCTTTGTCCTAACTCGCACCGAGTCCCGCTCACCCATCACCCCCTGTGCTCGCTGCCCCATGTCCTAACTCGCACCCAGTCCCACTCACCCATCACCCCCTGTGCTCACTGCCCCGTGTCCTAACTCACACCCAGTCCCACTCACCCATCACCCCCTGTGCTCACTGCCCCGTGTCCTAACTCGCACCCAGTCCCACTCACCCATCACCCCCTGTGCTCACTGACCTACATTGGCTTCTGGTTCAGCAATGCCTCAAATTTAAAAGTTCTCATCCTTGTTTTCAAATCCCTCCATGGCCCTCGCCCCTCCCTATCTCTGTAATCTCCTCCAGCCCCACAGCCCCCCGAGATCTCTGCACTCCTCTAATTCTGCCCTCTTGACCATCCCTGATTATAATCGCTCCACCATCGGTGGCTGTGCCTTCTGTTGCCTGGGCCCCAAGCTCTGGAACTCCCTCGCTAAACCTCTCCGCCTCTCTACCTCTCTTTCCTCCTTCAAGACGCTCCTTAAAACCTGTGACGAAGCCTGCGCTAATTTCTACTTATATGGTTCGGTGTCAAATTTTATCGCATAACACTCCTGTGAAGCGCCTCGGGACGTTTCACTACGTTAAAGGCGCTATATAAATTCAAGGTGTTGTTGTTTCCTTATCTTGTTTCTTTCCTTCTCTTGCCCATCCCTCCTGCACCTCACCGAGTGGCCTAAGCAAACCTGACTACTTGGCAATAGGTAGCATTACCTGTGAGCCTGGTGCTGGTGGTATCTGTGCATGCAGCAGGAATCACTCCTGTAACAAGTGGGGTGCCACAGGGATCGGTGCTGGGGCCTCAACTATTTACAATCTATATTAACGACTTGGATGAAGGGACCAAGTGTAATGTAGCCAAGTTTGCTGATGATACAAAGATGGACGGGAAAGCAAGTTGTGAAGAGGACACAAAAAATCTGTAAAGGGATATAGACAGGTTTAGTAAGTGGGCAAATATTTGGCAGATGGAGTATAATGTGGGAAAATGTGAGGTTATCCACTTTGGTAGGAAGAATAAAAAAGCAAATTATTATTTAAATGGGGAGATTACAAAATGCTGCAGTACAGCGGGACCTGGGGGTCCTTGTGCATGAAACACAAAAAGTTAGTATGCAGGTACAGCAAGTGATCAGGAAGGTCAATGGAATGTTGGCCTTTATTGCAAGGGGGGATAGAGTATAAAAGGAGGGAAGTCTGAAGTAGGTGAGACCACACCTGGAGTACTGTGTACAGTTTTGGCCTACTTATTTAAGAAGGAATATATTTGCATTGGAGGCTGTTCAGAGAAGGTTCACTGGGTTGATTCCTGAGATGAAGAGGTTGTCATATGAAGAAAGGTTGAGCAGGTTGGGCCTTTGCTCAGTGGAGTTTAGAAGGCTGCGAGGTGATCTTATTGAAATGTATAAGATTCTGAGAGGGCTTGACAAGGCAGATGCAGAGAGGATGTTTCCCCTTGTGGGGGAATGTAGAATGAGGGGGCATAGTTTCAGAATAAGGGGTCACCCATTTAAGACTGAGACGAGGAAGAATTTCTTCTCTCAGAGGGTTGTAAATCTGTGGAATTCTCTGCCCCTGAGAGCTGTGGAGGCTGGGTCATTGAATATATTTAAGGTGGAGATAGACAGATTTTTGAACGATAAGGGAGTGAAGGTTATGGGGAGCGGGCGGGGAAGTGGAGCTGAGTCCATGATCAGATCACCATGATCCCATTGAATGGTGGAGCAGGCTCGAGGGGCCGAATGGCCGACTCCTGCTCCTATTTCTTGTGTTCTTATGTTCACTCCGTGCATGAACACGTGCTGAAAGCTGGGACCTCCGTGCGTGGCTCGGGACCACACTGGACAGTGCGTGTCTGCGAAGCCATCTGCTCGGATTGAAGTGAATCGTTGTTATATTCAGCAGTTGAGAATCTCTACACATTTACGTTCAATTTTGTTATCCATTTTTATCCTCCCCTTACACTTACGTGGAGCAGATAGATAGAATGAAGTATTTGAGTCTCAGTGCTTACAAGCTGCAGTAAGTAAGCAATCCTTGTCATATATCCCCACATATCTTTAATCTCCAGTATCTAGTCTACTACAAAATACTTGTCAGATCAGATAAATACATTTACACTCAACTTGCCTGCGATATCTATCTGACTGAGCCTGGTTTGGAAGCACTGCTGTCAACAACGAGATCAGAAGAATGCAATTGAGGGCGATTCTCCATGTGAGGTGATGAGGAACACACGTTGAAAGTGCATTGTTCGCATTGTTCCACAGCCTTAATGCATGCCTTGAACAGTACGTAGGATGCATTATGCTCACACGCTGTGCTTATCTTTCCCACTTATGGCATCAAAAACCAAACACTTGCAGTGTCAGTCTCACTGCTCACAGCAACCTCCTTTGATTTATGATCTCATCGGCATAGCCATTCATTAGAAAATAGACTAGACAATAATTGGGTGGTCAGTTCTCTGATTTACCTTTGAGGGGGATGGGCAGGCGGTGAATCACACAGGTGATCTCCACCTGACAATTGCACAATGGCACAGCAATTGGATCACTGAGCGCGATATTATAACAAGGGGAGGAGGTGGAATTCCCCATCAGCAGGCAGCGCAGGTCGGGCAGGAGATCGGCCGTGCGTTATACTCCCTCGCCGACTTGGAAAATGCCGGGCCGACGACCCACTGGTGCCTGTTCTTCGCAGACGCTGCTCTGGAATTTAACCCCTGGAGTTTCATCCTGGTTTTCAAATCCCTCCATGGCCTCGCCCCCTTCCTATCTCAGTAACTTCCTCCAGCCCGACACCCCTCCACCCAAGAGCTCTGCATTCCTCCAGTTCTGGCCTCTTGTGTATCTCCGATTTCCTTCACTCCACCATTGGCGGCCGTGTCTTCAGTTGCAGGGGCCCCAAGCTGGAACTCCCTCCCTGAACCTCTCCCCTCTCTACCTCGCTTTCCTACTTTAAGATGCTGCTTAAAACCTACCTCTTTGACCGAGCTTTTGGTCACCTGTCCCTAATATCTCCTTATGTGGCTCGGTGTCAAATTTTGTTTGATAATCGCACCTGTGAAGCACCTTGGGAGGTTTTACTGTGCTAAAGGCTCTGTAAAATACAAGCTGTTGTTATTTAATCTTCCCCACAGGTCCTTGTTTGAGGAAATCCTGCTGATGCATCCTTCACCCCGGAGAGGGAGTAGCCAATCCGGTCCTGTGGCACAGATGGAGACTTACCATTGGGACCATCACCACTACAATCATAGGGCCGAAATCGGTGAAGGCCACGTGTTGCCCAAAGGACCGCCAATGGCCGTCGAGAGACCGGGCGGTACTTTGCCGGGAAGA
Organism: Pristiophorus japonicus; assembly: GCF_044704955.1. NCBI lineage: Eukaryota > Metazoa > Chordata > Chondrichthyes > Pristiophoridae > Pristiophorus > Pristiophorus japonicus. Next base: position 129,998,115 of record NC_091993.1, read on the forward strand.
TTAAAAGAGGTGGCAGTACCGACCGGCGGCAAAATAACGGCTTATGCGGTGAATCTGGGCGGTAGTGGGCGGCAGCTCTCAATCTCACTGACAAAGGCTCTTGCCGCCCAAGTGTCACCGAGGATGGAGTCAGGACCAGGGAGTGGGGGAAGACCTGCAAATAAAAATCACAGCAAACTAAAAAAACACCGGAACACCTTCAGGGGACCATCCAGGTAAGTCGCTGTAAAAAAAACATTTTCAATATTTTCACTAACTTTTTTTCCCTCCTTCGTACCGACCGTCGGGGTCAGACCTGCCTCCACGGGGCGGTCCTTCCCCCTGCTGGCACTGACTCCGGCCGACTCCCACCCACACCAATCTGGCAGCTCGCCGGGCGCGACTTGGTCGCCGGAGGACGTTAGCGAGTGGTCCCCGGCGGTGCTCGCCTCCCGCACGCTCCAGCCCAAGTGCAAACTGGGAGAGAGAGGAAACCAGAGACAAAACTTGGCAGCAGCAGGCGGCAGTGGGTGGTAAGGGCACCGATATCGGGCCCATAGAATCCTTGCAGCACAGGAGGAGGCCATTCGGCCCGTCGAGCCAGTGCGGCTCTCTGCAAGAGCACCTCAGCCAGTCCCCCTCCCCCGCCCTTTCCCCGGAGTCCTGCTAATTCTTTTCCTTCAGATACTTATCCAATTCCCGTTTGAAAGCCACGATTGAGTCTGCCTCCACCACCCTCTCAGGCAGCGCATTCCAGATCCCAACCACTCGCTGCGTAAAAACGTTTTCCCTCATGTTGCCTTTGGTTCTTCTGCCAATCGCCTTAAATCTGTGTCCTCTGGTTCTCGACCCTTCCACCAATGGGAACAGTTTCTCGCGATCTACTCTGTCCAGACCCCTCATGATTTTGAACACCTCAATCAAATCTCCTCTCACCCTTCTCTGCTCCAAGGAGAACAACCCCAGCTTCTCCAGTCTATCCCCGTCACTGAATTCCCTCATCCCTGGGACCATTCTCGGAAATCTCTCCGCACCCTCTCTAAGGCCTTCACATCCTTCCCACAGTGCGGTGCCCAGAATTGGACACAATACTCCAGTTGGGGCCGAACTCGTGTTTTATACAGATTCATCATAACTTCCTTGCTTTTGTGCTCTGTGCCTCTATTTATGAAGCCCAGGATCCTATAAACCTTTCCAGCTGCTGTCTCAGCCTGCCCTGCCAGCTTCAAAGCTTTGTGCACAAATACCCGCCAGGTCTCTCTGTCTCTGCACCCCCTTTAAAACTGTATCATTCAGTTTATATTGTCTCTCCTCATTCTTCCAACCAAAATGTATCACCTCACACCTCTCTGCGTTAAAGTTCACCTGCCACATGCCCGCCCATCCCACCAGCCTGTCTATGTCCTCCTGAAGTCTATCACTCCCCTCCTCACTGTTCACTGCACTTCCATGTTTGGTGTCACTCATACAAGGTACAACCATTGCCTTCCTCCAGTGAGACATACAACTCCTGCCAAGCTGTGCCACTGATGGGCAATGGAAAATCACTGCCCACACGTTCCACTCACACATCTGAAGGAAGAAATGTATCAGACTGAGGCAGCGGGAGAGGAACAAGAATTAGAGGAGAAAATTATTTTACAGCATCATGCTTACATTAACTGGATTTTCTTGGTCCAAAATATTAACAACAGGTTTTATAGAACTGTTGTTAGCACAACTTGAGGAGTATTCCCCAGACCAAGGCAGGAAAACGGTTCAGGAAACCATTGCAGACTTCAAAGGAGCGTACTGTTCCACACAATGCAAGAGCCCAAGCGTTACGTTCATAAACGGTTTGATATTTGTCTGAGGGCAAATTCCCAACCAAACCGTAGACATTTTATACACTGGCGGCTCGGTTATTACGTGTGTCAGCTTGGCTCAGGTGCCAGAACAATTGTCTCTGTTAGAATGTTGCAGGTTCAATTCTACTTCAGCACTTAATCCAGACTGACACTGCGGAGGGTCAGTACTGAGGGAGCATTGCTCTGTCGGAGGGACAGTACTGAGGGAGCACTGCATTGTCGGAGGGGCAGTACTGAGGGAGCGCCACACTGTCGGAGGGGCAGTACTGAGGGAGCGCCGCACTGTCGGAGGGGCAATACTGAGGGAGTGCTGCACTGTCGGAGAGGCAGTACTGAGGTAGTGCTACACTGTCGGAGGGGCAATACTGAGGGAGTGCTGCACTGTCGGAGGGGCAGTACTGAGGGAGTGCTGCACTGTCGGAGGGGCAGTACTGAGGGAGTGCTGCACTGTCGGAGAGGCAGTACTGAGGGAGCGCTGCACTGTCGGAGGGGCAGTACTGAGGGAGTGCTGCACTGTCGGAGGGACAGTACTGAGGGAGCGCCACACTGTCGGAGGGACAATACTGAGGGAGCGCCGCACTGTGGGAAGGGCAGAACTGAGAGAGTGCCGCACTGTCGGAGGGGCAATACTGAGGGAGTGCTGCACTGTCGGAGAGGCAGTACTGAGGGAGTGCTGCTCTGTCGGAGGGGCAGAACTGAGGGAATACCGCACTGTCGGAAGGGCAGAACTGAGGGAGTGCCGCACTGTCGGAGGGGCAATATTGAGGGAGTGCTGCACTGTCGGAGAGGCAGTACTGAGGGAGTGCTGCACTGTCGGAGGGGCAGTACTGAGGGAGCGCCGCACTGTGGGAAGGGAAGAACTGAGGGAGCGCCGCACTGTCGGAGGGGCAATACTGAGGGAGTGCCGCACTGTCGGAGGGGCAGTGCTGAGGGAGTGCCGCACTGTTGGAAGGGCAGTACTGAGGGAGTGCCGCACTGTCGGAGGGGCAATACTGAGGGAGTGCTGCACTGTCGGAGGGGCAATACTGAGGGAGTGCTGCACTGTCGGAGAGGCAGTACTGAGGGAGTGCTGCATTGTCGGAGGGGCAGTACTGAGGGAACGCTGCACTGTCGGAGAGGCAGTACTGAGGGAGCGCCACACTGTCGGAGGGGCAATACTGAGGGAGCGCCGCACTGTGGGAAGGGCAGAACTGAGGGAGTGCCGCACTGTCGGAGAGGCATTACTGAGGGAGTGCTGCACTGTCGGAGGGGCAATACTGAGGGAGTGCTGCACTGTTGGAGGGGCAATACTGAGGGAGTGCTGCACTGTCAGAGGGGCAATACTGAGGGAGTGCTGCACTATCGGAGGGGCAATACTGAGGGAGTGCTGCACTATCGGAGGGGCAATACTGAGGGAGTGCTGCACTGTCGGAGGGGCAATACTGAGGGAGTGCTGCACTGTTGGAGGGGCAATACTGAGGGAGTGCTGCACTGTCGGAGGGGCAATACTGAGGGAGTGCTGCACTGTTGGAGGGGCAGAACTGAGGGAGTGCCGCACTGTCGGAGGGGCAATACTGAGGGAGTGCTGCATTGTCAGAGAGGCAATACTGAGGGAGTGCTGCAGTGTCGAAGGGGCAATACTGAGGGAGCGCTGCACTGTCGGAGGGGCAGAACTGAGGGAGTGCCGCACTGTCGGAGGGGCAATACTGAGGGAGTGCTGCATTGTCAGAGAGGCAATACTGAGGGAGTGCTGCAGTGTCGAAGGGGCAATACTGAGGGAGTGCTGCACTGTCAGAGAGGCAGTACCGAGGGAGTGCTGCACTGTCGGAGGGGCAGTACTGAGGGAGCGCTGCACTGTCGGAGGGGCAGTACTGAGGGAGTGCTGCACTGTCGGAGGGGCAGTACTGAGGGAGCGGCGCATTGTGGGAAGGGAAGAACTGAGGGAGCGCCGCACTGTCGGAGGGGCAATACTGAGGGAGTGCCACATTGTCGGAGGGGCAGTGCTGAGGGAATGCCGCACTGTTGGAAGGGCAGTACTGAGGGAGCGCCGCACTGTCGGAGGGGCAGTACTGAGGGAGTGCCGCACTGTCGGAGGGGCAGTACTGAGGGAGTGCCACACTGTCGGAGGGGCAATACTGAGGGAGTACTGCACTGTTGGAGGGGCAGTACTGAGGGAGTGCCGCACTGTCGGAGGGGCAGTGCTGAGGGAGTGCCGCATTGTCGGAGGGGCAGTACTGAGGGAGTGCCGCACTGTCGGAGGGGCAGTACTGAGGGAGTGCTGCATTGTCGGAGGGGCAGTACTGAGGGAGTGCCGCATTGTCGGAGGGGCAGTACTGAGGCAGTGCCGCACTGTCGGAGGGGCAGTACTGCGGGAGTGCCGCACTGTCGGAGGGGCAGTACTGAGGGAGTGCTGCTCTGTCAGAGGGAAGGTCCTCACAGTGAGATGTTAGACCGAAGCCCTGTCTGCTCTCTGAGGTGGACACAACAGATCCCATGTCACTATTTGAAGAAGAGCAGGGAATTCTCTCCGAGTCCCGATAATCATTGGTCCCTCGACCGACACCACTGTAAACAGATTTATTCCTCATTCAGCTTAATGTTGTTTGAACGATCTTACTGTGTGCACCTCACAGCGATTCTCGTTTTGTGAAGTGGCTCGAGTGATGTGGTTCGGATGTGGTGTCAATGAAAGTTTTTCTTTTCTATTAAACCCTTGTGTTTAAAAGTTTATGTTTTTGAATCTACTCTCTCAGGTTTATCACCCAATCATGTTGTTACCCTCTATTTTCCTGGGATGTAATAAGATTGGCTCATTATTTGGGGAGAATGGTTGGGCCTCAGGCTTCAATGGCATCATTGGAACAATCCATTGTGGAGGAAGGGAAGCTGTGAGTGTGAGTGGGTCAGTCGGCCCTGGAGCCTGCTCCCTGCAGCACGGCAGGTCCAGTCTGCCGTATTTCCAACCCATGCCACTTATTGTCACCAGCATCTACACAATTACTCCTCAAAATCAACCCATGCCGAGACTTCCTCACTGAACAGTTCCCTTTGCGATATATTTCCTGGTCCCAGCGGTTCAGGAATGTTCACCAGCGCTGTCAGTCATCGCGATCGGTATTTACTGTGGAGCATAAATTATCAATAAAACTGGAGGTCTGCAATGATGAGTTTAGAGCATAGCTTTCATACTCGTAGTGAATGAACTGAGGCCCGAATGGCTGACATTCATCCCCATTATCAAAGTTACCCCGAAATGTTTGAATATTTATCGTGTTAATAGTGGGAACACTTTGCACAAAACCTGTCTGCATTGAGCGGTGAGTGTGAGGAATCAGGTGCTGAAGGACTGGGTCACAGGAGAGTGTGTGCTTGTGAAACGGGGATAAGCGACATGGTGAGGGCGAGTGGGAGAAAGGGTACAAGAAAGACTTGCATTTATATAGCGCCTTTCACGACCATTGGACGTCCCAAAGCGCTTTTGGCGTGTCATCACTGTCGCAATGCAGGAAACACGGCAGCCAATTAGTGCACAGCAAGCTCCCACAAACAGCAATGTGATAATGACCAGATAATCTGTTTTTGATATGTTGATTGGGGGATAAATATTGGCCCCAGGACACCGCTTTTCTTCAAAATAGTGCCATAGGATCTTTCTCATTCACCTGAGAGCAGACAGGGTCTCGGTTTAACATCTTATCCGAAAGACGGCCCTTCTGACAGTGCGGTGCTCCCTCAGTACTGCACTGGGAGTGCCAGCCTAGATTTTGTGCTCAAATTCCTGGAGAGGGACCTGAACCCACAACCTTCTGACTCCAAGGCGAGAGAGAGTGCTGCCCACTGAGCCACAGCTGACACCGACTGCAAATGTTGAAACGATTATGCCGTGTGTATTTAGAGGGGATGCAGATTTTGTTACATTCAGAGAAAGCAGGTTAAAGGGCAAAGGGCAAAGGGCTCCTAGTTCAGTGCACGGGGAGGTTGAAAAGAGTCAAAGAATATGAGAAATGTCTGTTGGAAGAATACTGGACACATTTGGGGCTTTTCTCTGCCCGAGATTTCAGTCTGCAATAAACAGGTCGACACATGCTAAAACTAATGCCCTTTCGGGAAGGAAATCTGCCGCCCTTACCCGGTCTGGCCGAGAGGTGACTCCAGACCCACAGCGATGTGGTTGACTCTAACTGTCCCCTGAAATGGCCCAGCGAGACACTCAGTTATACCAAACTGCTACAAGAAACATTAAGAATAAAACCGGACGGTCCACCCGGCATCAACCTTGGCACCGGCTACAGATACGACAACGGCACACCCAGCCCAGGCAACCCTCCTCACCAACATCTGGGGACTTGTGCTAACATTGGGAGAGCTGTCCCACAGACCAGTCACGCACCAGCCTGACATAGTCATACTCACAGAATTCTACCTTTCAGCCAATGTCCCAGACTCCTCCATCACCATCCCTGGGTATGTCCTGTCCCACCGGCAGGACAGACCCACCCGAGGTGGTCTCTCAGTGGTATACAGTCAGGAGGGAGTGGCCCTGGGGGTCCTCAACATTGACTCTGGACCCCAGGAAGTCTCATGGCTTCAGGTCAAACATGGGCAAGGAAACCTCCTGCTGATTACCCCTAGCGCCCTCCCTCAGCTGATGAATCAGTACTCCTCCATGTTCAACCCCACTTGGAAGAAGTACTGAGGGTAGCAAGAGCACAGAGTGTACTCTGAGTGGGGAACTTCAATGTCTATCACCAAGAGTGGCTCGGTAGTACCACCACTATCAATGACCACCACACAGTCTCATCTTCACACTGAGGACACCCTCCATTATGTTGTGTGGCACTACCACAGTGCTAAATGGGATAGATTCAGAACAGATCTAGCAGCTCAAAACTGGGCATCCATGAGGCACTGTGGGGCATCAGCAGCAGCAGAATTGTATCCCACCACAATCTGTAACCTCATGGCCCGGCATATCCCTCACTCTACCATTACCATCAAACCAGGGACCAACCCTGGTTCAATGAGGAGTGTAGAAGAGCATGCCAGGAGCAGCACCAGGCGTACCTAAAAATGAGTTGACAACCTGTGGAAGCTGCAACACAGGACTACATGCACGCTAAACAGCGGAAGCAGCAAGCTATAGACAGGTCAAAGCGATCCCACAATCAACGGATCAGATCAAAGCTCTGCAGTCCTGCCACATCCAGTGGTGAATGTTGGTGGACCATTAAACAACTAACGGGAGGAGGGGCTCCATGAATATCCCCATCCTCAATGATGGCGGAGCCCAGCACGTGAGTGCAAAAGACAAGGCTGAAGCGTTTACAACCATCTTCAGCCAGAAGTGCCGAGCGGATGATCCATATCGGCCTCCTCCTGAGGTCCCCACCATCACAGAAGCCAGTCTTCAGCCAATTCGATTCACTCCACGTGATATCAGGAAACGGCTGAGCGCACTGATACAGCAAAAGCCATGGGCCCCAACAATATCCCGGCTGTCATGCTGAAGATTTGTCTTCTTCTTCTTGGCCAGTCCCTCGTAGCAAAGATGATTTGCTTCCCCGCCAAAAAGGGATGAGTTCACAGGTGTTCCAATGAAGTACCTAAAATTCCGGATCCCGAACTACATCCTGAAGGGTGGAAGATGCCTGTGCGTGGATTTTTTTAACGTGGGGTGACCGTTGCACACCAGCCACCACACGGGCTTGACAGAGCGAGGTCTTGGTCCAGTGGCAAGGGTTAACCAGGACGACTGGAGACCAGCTCTGCTGCACAGACCTAGTGCGCTCACATATCACACATCGCCCATCAAACACACTCAGGACAGGTATAGCACGCATTACATACTGAGTATAGCTCTCTCTATATTGTCCGATCAACACTCCCAGGGCAGGTACAGCACGGGGTTAGATACAGAGTAAAGCTCCCTCTGCACTATCCCATCAAACACTCCCAGGGCAGGTACGGCACGGGTTAGATACAGAGTAAAGCTCCCTCTACACTGTCCCATCAAACACTCCCAGGGCAGGTACAGCACGGGTTAGATACAGAGTAAAGCTCCCTCTACACTGTCCCATCAAACACTCCCAGAGCAGGTACAGCACGGGTTAGATACAGAGTAAAGTTCCCTCTACACTGTCCCTTCAAATACTCCCAGGGTAGGTACAGCAGGGGTTCAATACAGAATAAAGCTCCCTCTACACTGTCCCATCAAACTCTCCCAGGGCAGGTACAGCACGGGGTTAGATACAGAGTAAAGCTCCCTCTACATTGTCCCATCAAACACTCCCAGGGCAGGTACAGCATGGGGTTAGATACTAGATACAGAGTAAAGCTCCCTCTACACTGTCCCATCAAACACTCCCAGGGCAGGTACAGCACAGGGTTAGATACAGAGTAAAGCTCCCTCTACACTGTCCCATCAAACACTCCCAGGGTAGGTATAGCATGGGTTAGATACAGAGTAAAGCTCCCTCTACACTGTCCCATCAAACACTCCCAGGGCAGGTACAGGGGGTTCGATACAGAGTAAAGCTCCCTCTACACTGTCCCATCAAACACTCCCAGGGTAGGTACAGCATGGGGTTGGATACAGAGTAAAGCTCCCGCTGCACTGTCCCATCAAACACTCCCAGGGCAGGTACAGCACGGGGTTAGATACAGAGTAAAGCTTCCTCTACACTGTCCCATCAAACACTCCCAGGATAGGTAGAGCACAGGTCAGTTACAGATGAAGACTTGTGCTCCAGAACTAACCGTGCCTCTAGTCAAACTGTTCCAGTACAGCTACAACACTGGCATCTACCCGACAATGTGGAAACTGCCCAGGTATGTCCTGTCCACAAAAAGCAGGACCAATCCAATCCGGCCAATTACCGCCCCATCAGTCTACTCTCAATCATCAGCAAAGTGATGGAAGGTGTCACCGACAGTGCTATCAAGCGATACTTACTCACCAATAACCTGCTCACCGATGCTCAGTTTGGGTTCTGCCAGGGTCACTCGGCTCCAGACCTCATTACAGCCTTGGTCCAAACATGGGCAAAAGAGCTGAATTCCAGAGTGAGGTGAGAGTGACTGCCCTCGACATCAAGGCAGCATTTGACTGAGTGTGGCATCAAGGAGTCTGAGTAAAACTGAAGTCAATGGGAATCAGGGGAAAAACTCTCCACTGGCTGGAGTCATACCCAGCACAAAGGAAGATGGTTGTGGTGGTTGGAGGTCAATCATCACAGCCCCAGGACATCGCTGCAGGAGTTCCTCAGGGCAGTGTCCTAGGTCCAACCATCTTCAGCTGCTTCATCAATGACCTTCCCTCCATCATAAGGTCAGAAGTGGGGACGTTCGCTGATGATTGCACAGTGTTCAGTTCAACTCCTCAGATAATGGAGCAGTCTGTGCCCACATGCAGAAAGACCTGGACAACATTCAGACTTGGGTTGATAAGTGGCAAGTAACATTCCCACCACACAAGTGCCAGGCAATGACCATCTCCAACAAGCGAGAGTCTAACCATCGCCCCTTGACATTCAACAGCATTCCCATCACCGAATCCTCCACCATCAACATCCCGGGGGTTTAATAGTCTGTAGATTGTAAGAGGAAGAACAGGTTGAGGAGTTCCACCTTTTTGAGATTCTAGGAATCAATGATTCAGCGGAGGCGATGGCTGAGGTTAGTCTTAGTTTCAACATAGTGAGGATATCAGGAGGGGTGGAGTGTGTAGGAGGCAGTATGTTCAACTCAGAAAGAAATACTTGCCTTTCTATAGTGCCTTTCACGACCACCGGCGGTCCCTTAGTGCTTTACAGCCAATGAAATAATTTTTTTAAAGTCGAGTCACCATTGTAATGTGGGAAACGTGCCAGCCACTATGTGCACAGCAAGCTCCCACAAACAGCAATGTGATAATGACCAGATTATCTGTTTCAGTGATGTTGGTTGAAGGATAAATATTAATCCCAGGACACAGGGGACAACTCTCCTGCTCTTCTAAATTCTGCCATGCTATCTATTATATCCACCTGAGAGTACCTGGGTTTAACGTCTCATCCGACAGTGCAGTGCTCCCTCAGTACTGTCCCTCCGACAGTGCAACACTCCCTCAGCATTGCCTCGTGTCAGTGCGGCACTCCCTCAGTACTGCCCGTGTGACAGTGCAGCACTCCCTCCGTACTGCCCCTCCAGCAGTGCGGCACTCCCTCAGTACTGCTCCTCCGACAGTGCAGCGCTCCCTCAGTACTGCCCCTCCGACAGTGCGGCACTCCCTCAGTACTACACTCTGACAGTGCGGCGCTCCCTCAGTACTGCCCCTCCGACAGTGCGGCACTCCCTCAGTACTGCCCCTCCGACAGTGCGGCACTCCCTCAGTACTACACTGAGTGTGTGCTTAGATTCTGTGCTCCAGTGTCTGGAGTGGGACTTGAACCCGCGACCTTGTGACCCAGAGGCGAGAGGCTTCGCACTGAGCCACGGCTGACACTGGCGGAGCAAGGCCAGGGTTGGGAGGAGGAAAAGCCGTACTGATATCAATAAAATAAGGAGACAAGAGTGATATTGAGTGCAGCTTATTTTTATGATACTTTGATGCCTAAATAGTTAAATTACTCCACAAAAAAAAGCCACTCAAGCATTGTAAATAAATGTCAGACTAACACCTTGTCCTCCTGAATCCCAGATGTGTGGCTTAAATGAGCAGGCAACATACAGCACTTTATCGAGACTCTCCTAAACCCTGTTAGACTAAACAGTTGTGACTTGGCTGCAAAATACTGCATGATTCCAGATGCTGGTCTGTTTGCAGCCAGTCTAATTGGAGTGGCAGGTAAAGACAGTCTTTCAGCAAGGCTGAATTCGAGGTGACCCTGCTCCCAGCGTTGTTCCCACTGCCCTCGCACTGACACAGCACTGAGCGTTTCCAGCTCAGCCTTCTGCAGCTTTACTCTGAGCTGAGGGCCGAAGCAGGGCTCTTGCCGGCCTCCGCCGTCACACAGCTTCCATCGGTGCTCGTTGTGAACCCCTGCTCCTGAATCTATCTGTCAGGGCCGGTGTGAGCGTCTCACTATTTTATCACCCTCCCGTTTCCCCTTTCCTTCTCTTTTTATTCATTCACGGCGTCGCCCGTCCCTGATTACCGTTGAGACAGTGCTGGTGAGCCACCTTCCTGAAATGCCACCCACATCGCTGTGGGTCTGGAGTCACATATCGGCCAGACCGAGTCAGGGCGGCAGATTTCCTTCCCTAAAGGACATTAGTGAACCAGACGGGTTTTTACGACAATCTGGTCGTTTCATGGTCACAATTACTGACACGAACTTTTTCGGCCAGATTTATTTAATTAACTGAATTTAAATTCCCCAGCTGCCGTGGTGCGATTTTTACTCGTGTCTCTGGATCATCAGGTCCCGGTCTCTGGATTACTGGTCCCGTACCATAACCAGCGTGTTACCGCACCCCATGATTGCGGTTCCATAGCTACCGATTGCCGTTCAAACACTTGTCCAAGGAACCGTACGTGATTGAAGACTACGGCCCAGAAATAAATGTTGGATAAAGATTTACGTTGTCTGTCAGTCAGGACAGTGGAGTAAGAGAATCAGCAACGTGGCACATCGTATGATTTCTCAGTGTGTCAGCTCATTGCTAATGGGCATGAATTACATTTTAAATAATTCATTCTGGGGATGTGGGTGCTGCTGACAAGCCAACATATCTTGCCCGTCCCTGGTTGGCCTTGAGAAAGTGTCGATGGTCTGCGGCAAGCAAGGGTAGAAGATAACTATTCACAGTGGGCGAAGGTGGGTGGGTAGCGTGTCCCACAGGGATCAGTGCTGGGACCAGTGTTCACAATTCATATTAACGATTTAGACTTTGGAATCAAAAATACAATTTCTAAATTTGCAGATGACAGCAAATTGGCCGGATAGTCAATACTGAGGGGGACTACAACACATTACAGGAGGACATTAATAAACTTGCAGAATGGGCATATAATTGGCAAATGAAGTTCAACACAGATAAATGTGAGGTATTACATATTGCTAGGAAGAATAGGGAGGTCACTGGGAGAGTGCAAGTCTGGGTGGGGTAGAGGAACAAAGGGATCTCGGACACAAATACACAAATCGCTAAAAGTTGCGACACCGGTTAGCGAGGCCGTAAAAAGCAAACCAAGCACTAGGGTTTATTTCTAGAGGGATAGAATGGAAAAGTAGGGAAGTTATACTAAACCTGTATCGAACCTTGGTTAGACCTCACTTAGAGCACTGCGTACAGTTCTGGTCGCCATATTATAAAAAGGATACAGAGGCACTGGAGAGGGTGCAGAGAAGATTTACAAGGATGATACCAGAAATGCGAGGGTGTACATATCAGGAAAGGATAAACAGGCTGGGTCTCTTTTCTCTTGAAAATAGAAGGCTGAGGGGTGACCTAATAGAGGTCTTTAAAATGATGAAAGGTTTTGATCGAGTGGATACAGAGAGAGTGTTTCCACTTGTGGGGAAGAGCATAACTAGAGGCCATCAATATAAGATAGTCACCAAGAAATCCAACGGGGGATTCAGGAGAAACTTCTTTACCCAGAGAGTGGTGAGAATGTGGAACTCGCTGCCACAGGGAGGGGTTGAGGTGAATAGTATCGATGCATTTAAGGGAAGGCTGGACAAGTATATGGGGGAGAAGGGAATAGAGGGTTATGCTGATAGATTTAGATGAGGAAAGACGGGAGGAGGCTCGAGTGGAGCATAAACGCCGGCATGGACTGGTTGGGCCCAATGGCCTGTTTCTGGGCCGTATATCCCGTGTGATCCTGTGATGGTGGGCCTAAATTGCAGAGTGTGTGAAGTAGCTCACGGTAACAATGCTGATATAATCGAGAGCCGTCACATCACACGGCTGAGACCCGTCACACGGACACATTTACCAACATCTTTGCCGTAGGGAGCAGTCAGAAACCTGCTCCATGTCAGCTTCTCGCCATTGTCGTTCTGTTTGTACAACACAATGGGAATTGCATTCAATGTTCCCGCACTCTAACGTGAGAGCGGGGATCAGCTGGGGTAGAAGAGGGCTGCTGGAGATGGAGGGGGAAATTCGCTCGCGCCTCTGTTGCGGCGTTAATCCGGGTGCGCCGGTAAATTCTGCGCCAGGAAATGGTTTGCGTCTCGAACCACAAAGTTCAGCAGCTGGGCCCTGAGTGTGGGGCGGAGCGTATGGGGAGGCGGAACACACCTCTCTCGGGGCGCTGGACCGGGTGAGCAACGGGAAATCCCAAGCTAAACAGCCGGCCTTGGAACGCCCTGAGAGAGGCCTGGCAGGGGGGGGGTAAAATCTGAAAAAATCCCACCAAAAACAATCCCAATACTTTACTGACGGCACATCAACATGAATCGCAAAAATAAAATCATAAAAACCAATGGCACTGACGTGAGGTCGACATTCCTTCCATCACCTCAGTCGCTGCAGCTTGGAGTGACCACCTCCCCGGGCGGTCCTACCAGGGTGTGCTGCGGGGCGCTGTGGATCGGGCGGGACACAGATATCGAGTCGGTGTCGCGACCAGCGGCTTGGCGTGCCAGCTCGCCTCTCCCGGGCGGTAATGCCCCGTGCCCCGCAAACCCGGCACCGAATGTCCCGCGGGGCACAGGAAGCTCCCCACCCGCCTGGAAATGCTTCCCGCCGCCATTACTGCCCCACCGGGGCAAAAACAGAGGCAGCAACACACCGAAAATCCAGCCCTTTGGCTTGTTGAGATATTTACTGTTCAGTCACCGCTACCATCGGCTGAACAGACTCGCAGATTGCCTGCAGCCGTGTCTGATGATGCAAGGGGCCAGGGACTGGGCCCTGACAACTCCTCCTGCACGAGTTTGTTGTCAGCTGCGGATCAGTGGGCAGCACTCTCACCTCTGGGTCTGAAGGTCACACAGCAGAGACTTGAGCAAAGACTCCAGGCTCACACTCCAGTGTATAGCTGAGGGAGCGCCGCACTGTCGGAGGGGCAGTACTGAGGGAGTGCCGCACTGTCGGAGGGGGAGTACTGAGGGAGTGCCGCACTGTCGGAGGGGCAGTACTGAGGGAGTGCCGCACTGTCGGAGGGGCAGTGCTGAGGGAGCGCCGCACTGTCGGAGGGGCAGTACTGAGGGAGTGCCGCACTGTCGGAGGGGCAGTGCTGAGGGAGCGCCACACTGTCGGAGGGGCAGTACTGAGGGAGCGCCGCACTGTCGGAGGGGCAGTACTGAGGGAGTGCTGCACTGTTTGAGGGGCAGTACTGAGGGAGTGCTGCACTGTTTGAGGGGCAGTACTGAGGGAGTGCCGCACTGTGGGAGGGGCAGTGCTGAGGGAGCGCCGCACTGTCGGAGGGGCAGTACTGAGGGAGTGCTGCACTGTTTGAGGGGCAGTACTGAGGGAGTGCTGCATTGTTTGAGGGGCAGTACTGAGGGAGTGCCGCACTGTGGGAGGGGCAGTGCTGAGGGAGGGCCGCACTGTCGGAGTGGTAGTACTGAGGGAGCGCCGCACTGTCGGAGGGGTAGTACTGAGGGAGCGTTGCACTGTCGGAGGTGCAGTACTGAGGGAGCGCTGCACTGTCAGAGGGGCAGTACTGAGGGAGCGCTGCACTGTCGGAGGGGCAGTACTGAGCGAGCGTTGCACTGTGGGAGGGGCAGTACTGAGGGAGCGGCGCACTGTGGGAGGGGCAGTACTGAGGGAGCGTTGCACTGTGGGAGGGGCAGTACTGAGGGAGCGCCGCACTGTCGGAGGGGCAGTACTGAGGGAGTGCTGCACTGTTTGAGGGGCAGTACTGAGGGAGTGCTGCACTGTTTGAGGGGCAGTACTGAGGGAGTGCCGCACTGTGGGAGGGGCAGTGCTGAGGGAGCGCCGCACTGTCGGAGGGGCAGTACTGAGGGAGTGCTGCACTGTTTGAGGGGCAGTACTGAGGGAGTGCTGCACTGTTTGAGGGGCAGTACTGAGGGAGTGCCGCATTGTGGGAGGGGCAGTGCTGAGGGAGGGCCGCACTGTCGGAGGGGAAGTACTGAGGGAGCGTTGCACTGTGGGAGGGGCAGTACTGAGGGAGCGCCGCACTGTGGGAGGGGTCAGTACTGAGGGAGCGTTGCACTGTGGGAGGGGCAGTACTGAGGGAGCGCCGCACTGTCGGAGGGGCAGTACTGAGGGAACGCCGCACTGTCGGAGGGGCAGTACTGAGGGAGCGCCGCACTGTCGGAGGGGCAGTACTGAGGGAGAGCTGCACTGTTGGAGGTGCAGAGCTGAGAGAGCGCTGCACTGTCGGAGGGGTAGTACTGAGGGAGCACCGCAATGTCGGAGGGGCAGTACTGAGGGAGCGCTGCACTGTTGGAGGTGCAGAGCTGAGAGAGCGCTGCACTGTCGGAGGGGCAGTACTGAGGGAGCGCCGCACTTTCGGAGGTGCTGTCTTTTCGATGAGACATTAAATTGAAACCCCGTTTGCTCTCTCAGATGAACGCATAGGATCCCATGGTACAAGAGCACGGGAGTTCTTCCCCGTGTCCTGGACAATATTTATCCCTCAACCAATACCACTAACAAACAGATGATCTGGTCATTACTGTGGGAGCTTGCTGTGCACAAGCTGGCTGCGGCGTTTCCTCCACTACAACAGTGAGTGTACTTTGAACGTCTTTTGTTGGCTTTAAATTACTTTTTACAGGGGCCAATAATTTGCATTTATAAAGTGGCAAAAAATTCAGGTCTGCCCGCAATGGTCGCTCACACTGCTTCTGACATGTTTCATCTGCTGCTTCGGATGAGGTCGTCTATTTCCCGAAATTCAGCTCTTTGTCGTTTTTTCAGGTGGACCGGAAGTTGGTCACAATGGGGGCGGAGGTCAGGCAGTGAGTGGACAATCGCCAACGAGAGAGGCGGAGGCGGGCAGTGAGTGGACGATCGCCAACGAGAGGGGCGGAGGCGGGCAGTGAGTGGACGATCGCCAACGAGAGGGGCGGAAGTCGGGCGGTGAGTGGACGATCGCCAACGAGAGGGGCGGAGGTGGGCAGTGAGTGGACGATCGCCAACGAGAGGGGCGGAGGCGGGCAGTGAGTGGACGATCACCAACGAGAGGGGCGGAGGCGGGCGGTGAGTGGACGATCGCCAACGAGAGGGGCGGAGACGGGCAGTGAGTGGACGATCGCCAACGAGAGAGGCGGAGGTCAGGCGGTGAGTGGACGATCGCCAACGAGAGAGGCGGAAGTCGGGCAGTGAGTGGACGATCGCCAACGAGAGGGGCAGAGGCGGGCAGTGAGTGGACGATCGCCAACGAGAGAGGCGGAAGTCGGGCAGTGAGTGGACGATCGCCAACGAGAGGGGCGGAGGCAGGGAGGGACGGAATCACCCCGCTGTCAATCATCTGAGGAGTGCTGATGATGTCGTTACGTGTGTGTCACCACTTCGCTCCATTAAAGGGGAGAGCCGCTGAGAGCTCGGCGAAGATTTGAGTTCTGTCCATTGGGCCAGTGGCCTGGCATCCAAGAGCAAGTGCCAATCTGCCTGTTGGCGGCCCGGCTAAACCTGGGGACCATAATTGTCCGGCTGATCTGGAAGTCGTCCGGCAAAGAAAATAAAATGGCGGCTGCGGCAGTCGGCCCTTGCCTTTAATGGCCGCCGCCCTGCCTTGTTCCAAACACAGAAAACCGTGGCGAGGAACTTGACTTTGTTTGTAACCCATGATAACATGAAAGGCAATCATTAAGTCTTCGATAGGCATATAAATAATAAACGGGGAGTAAGAGGAGGGGTGGGGCCGATTCGGGACCAAAACGTAGAGCTACACATGGAGACAGAGGGCAGGGCTGAGGGACTAAATGAGAACTTTGCATCTGTTTTCACCAAGGAAGAAGATGCTGCCATAGACAGAGTAAAAGAGGAGGTAGAGGAGATACTGGATGGAATACGAATGGATAAAGAGGAGGTACTCGAAAGGCTGGCTGTACTTAAAGTCGATAAGTCACCAGGAGAGGGTGGGATACATCCTCGGATGCTGAGGGAAGTGAGGGAAGTTATCACCGAGGTACTGGCCAAAATATTCCAATCCTCCATAGATACCCCTGCAAAACAGATACACCGCTTTGAGTACTGTTGAGGTGGATGACTCATCAGGGGAGGGCAGCAGCAGCCAAGTTCATGGCACCGTGGCTGGCTCTGCTGCACAGGAGGGCAGGAAAAAGAGTGGGAGAGCGATAGTGATAGGGGATTCGATTGTAAGGGGAATAGATAGGCGTTTCTGCGGCCGCAACCGAGGCTCCAGGATGGTATGTTGCCTCCCTGGTGCAAGGGTCAAGGATGTCCTGGAGCAGGTGCAGGACATTCTGAAAAGGGAGGGTGAACAGCCAATTGTCGTGGTGCACATTGGTACCAACGATATAGGTAAAAAAATGGATGAGGTTCTACGAGACGAATTTAAGGAGTTAGGATCTAAATTAAAATGTAGGACCTCAAAAGTAGTAATCTCGGGATTGCTACCAGTGCCATGTGCTAGTCAGAGTAGGAATCGCAGGATAGCGCAGATGAATACATGGCTTGAGCAGTGGTGCAGAAGGGAGGGATTCAAATTCCTGCGGCATTGGAACCGGTTCTGGGGGAGGTGGGACCAGTACAAACCAGATTGTCTGCACTTAGGCAGGACCGGAACCAATGTCCTCGGGGGAGTGTTTGCTAGTGCTGTTGGGGAGGAGTTAAACTAATATGGCAGGGGGATGGGAACCAATGCAGGGAGACAGAGGGAAACAAAAGGGAGACAAAAGCAAAAGACAGAAAGGAGATGAGTAAAAGTGGAGGACAGAGAAACCCAAGGCAAAAAGCAAAAAGGGCACTGTACAGCAAAATTCTAAAGGATCAAAGTGTAATAAAAAGGCAAGCCTGAAAGCTCGGTGCCTCAATGCGAGGAGTATTCGGAACCCAGGAAAGGGCTCTGAGCTAGTTAGAGTGGGTGAGAGCGCAGATGAACAGGATCCCAAGAAAGAATGCAAAAGGCAGGAGGCAACAGAGCAGAGTAGCACTGGGGTAAGTGTAAACCACAAGGTGATAGGAAGGGACAATATGTATGAATATAAAGGGGATGCAGGAGGGGTCAAAACTAAAAATCATAGTTTAAAAACTATTATTAAAACACTCTCCCTAAACGGACGCAGCATTCGAAATAAAGTAAATGAGTTGACGGCACAAATCATTACAAATGGGTATGATTTGGTGGCCATTACAGAAACGTGGTTGCAGGGTGGCCAAGACTGGGAATTAAACATACAGGGGTATCTGACAATTTGGAAAGATAGACAAGAAGGGAAAGGAGGTCGGGTAACTCTGTTAATAAAGGGGGTGTGTGGGGGGCCTGACCCATCCACCTCCATGGCATGAACCTGGTATTGCAGTACTTCCAGGAACGGTGCAGTGGCTCTAGGCCTTTTGGCTAAGAGCATTGGTGCAGAGTGATCCTTGATGTGTGCAAGGTGACCTCTGGCGTTTGTGATCTGACAAGATGATCTGACAAAGAATTGGAAAGATTGGCAACGAATAAATAAATAAATAATTAATTAATTAAAAAAAAAAAATTTTTTAAACTGTTAATAAAGGATGATATCAGGGCAGTTGTGAGAGATGATATTGGCTCTAATGAACAAAATGTTGAATCATTGTGGGTGGAGATTAGAGATAGTAAGGGGAAAAAGTCACTGGTGGGCGTAGTTTATAGGCTCCCAAATAATAACTTCACGGTGGGGCGGGCAATAATCAAGGGAATAATGGAGGCATGTGAAAAAGGAACGGCAGTAATCATGGGGGATTTTAACCTACATATCGATTGGTCAAATCAAATCGCACGGGGTAGCCTGGAGGAGGAATTCATAGAATGCATACGGGATTGTTTCTTAGAACAGTATGTTACAGAACCTACAAGGGAGCAAGCGATCTTAGATCTGGTCCTGTATAATGAGACAGGAAAAATAAACGATCTCCTAGTAAAAGATCCTCTTGGAATGAGTGATCACAGTATGGTTGAATTTGTAATACAGATTGAGGGTGAGGAAGTAGTCAAATGAGTAAACTATGCTTAAACAAAGGGGACTACAGTGGGATGAGGGCAGAGTTGGCTAAAGTAGACTGGAAATACAGACTAAACGGTGGCACAATTGAGGAACAGTGGAGGGCTTTTAAGGAGCTCTTTCATAGTGCTCAACAAAAATATATTCCAGTGAAAAAGGAGGGCGGTAAGAGAAGGGATAACCAGCTGTGGATAACCAAGGAAATAAAGGAGAGTATCAAATTAAAAACCAATGCGTATAAGGTGGCCAAGGTTAGTGGGAAACTAGAAGATTGGGAAAATTTTAAACGACAGCAAAGAATGACTAAGAAAGCAATAAAGAAAGGAAAGATAGATTACGAAAGTAAACTTGCGCAAAACATAAAAACAGATAGTAAAAGCTTTTACCGATATATAAAACAGAAAAGAGTGATTAAGTAAATGTTGGTCCCTTAGAAGATGAGAAGGGGAATTTAATAATGGGAAATGTGGAAATGGCTGAGACCTTAAACAATTATTTTGCTTCGGTCTTCACAGTGGAAGACGCAAAAACCATGCCAAAAATTGCTGGTCATGGAAATGTGGGAAGGGAGGACCTTGAGACAATCACTATCACTAGGGGGGTAGTGCTGGACAGGCTAATGGGACTCAAGGTAGACAAGTCCCCTGGTCCGGATGAAATGCATCCCAGGGTATTAAAAGAGATGGCGGAAGTTATAGCAGATGCATTCATTATAATCTACCAAAATTCTCTGGACTCTGGGGAGGTACCAGCAGATTGGAAAGCAGCTAATGTAATCCCTCTGTTTAAAAAAGGGGGCAGACAAAAGGCAGGTAACTATAGGCCGGTTAGTTTAACATCTGTAGTGGGGAAAATGCTTGAAGCTATCATTAAGGAAGAAATAGCGGAACATCTAGTTAGGAATAGTGCAATCAAGCAGACGCAACATGGATTCATGAAGGGGAAATCATGTTTAACTAATTTACTGGAATTCTTTGAGGATATAACGAGCATGGTGGATAGAGGTGTACCGATAGATGTGGTGTATTTAGATTTCCAAAAGGCATTCGATAAGGTGCCACACAAAAGGTTACTGCAGAAGATAAAGGAACGCGAAGTCAGAGGAAATGTATTAGCATGGATAGAGAATTAGCTGGCTAACAGAAAGCAGAGAGTCGGGATAAATGGGTCCTTTTCGGGTTGGAAATTTGTGGTTAGTGGTGTGCCACAGGGATCGGTGCTGGGACCACAACTGTTTACAATATACATAGATGATCTGGAAGAGGGGACAGAGTGTAGTGTAACAAAATTTGCAGATGATACAAAGATTAGTGGGAAAGCGGGTTGTGTAGAGGACACAGAGAGGCTACAAAGAGATTTAGATAGGTTAAGCGAATGGGCTAAGGTTTGGCAGATGGAATACAATGTCAGAAAATGTGAGGTCATCCACATGGGGAGAAATGACAACATGCTGAGGTGCAGAAGGACCTGGGGGTCCTTGTGCATGAATCCAAAAAAGTTAGTTTGCAGGTGCAGCAGGTAATCAGGAAGGCGAATGGAATGTTGGCCTTCAATGCGAGAGGGATGGAGTACAAAAGCAGGGAGGTCCTGCTGCAACTGTACAGGGTATTGGTGAGGCCGCACCTGGAGTACTGCGTGCAGTTTTGGTCACATTACTTAAGGAAGGATATACTAGCTTTGGAGGGGGTACAGAGACGATTCACTAGGCTGATTCTGGAGATGAGGGGGTTACCTTATGATGATAGATTGAGTAGACTGGGTCTTTACTCGTTGGAGTTCAGAAGGATGAGGGGTGATCTTATAGAAACATTTAAAATAATGAAAGGGATAGACAAGATAGAGGCAGAGAGGTTGTTTCCACTGGTCGGGGAGACTAGAACTAGGGGGCACAGCCTCAAAATACGGGGGAGCCAATTTAAAACCGAGTTGAGAAGGAATTTCTTCTCCCAGAGGGTTGTGAATCTGTGGAATTCTCTGCCGAAGGAAGCAGTTGAGGCTAGCTCATTGAATGTATTCAAATCACAGATAGATAGATTTTTAACCAATAAGGGAATTAAGGGTTATGGGGAGCGGGCGGGTAAGTGGAGCTGAGTCCACGGCCAGATCAGCCATGATCTTTTTGAATGGCGGAGCAGGTTCGAGGGGCTAGATGGCCTACTCCTGTTCCTAATTCTTATGTTCTTATGTTAATGTACGGGGCTGGTGCCAGAGGGCTGGAGATTTATAAATGTTACACCCTTGTTCAAGAAAGGGTGTAAGTATAAACCCAGCAACTACAGGCCAATCTGTTTAACCTCAGTAGTGGGGAAGCTTTAAGAAACAGTAATCAGGGACAGAATTAACAGTCACTTGGACAGGGGTGGATTCATTAAGGAAAGCCAGCACGGATTTGTTAATGGCAAATCGTGTTTACCAACTTGATGGAGATTTTTGATGAGGTAACAGAGAGGGTTGATGAGGACAATGCGGTTGATGTGGTGTACATGGATTTCCAAAAGGCTTTTGACAATGTGCCACATATAGGCTTGCAGCAAATTTGACGACCCTGAAATAAAAGGGACAGTGACAGCATGGATACGGGATGGGCTCAGTGACAGGGAACAGAGAGTAGTGGGGAACGGTTGTTTCTCGGACTGGAGGAAGGTATACAGTGGTGTTCCCCAGGGTCGGTACTGGGACCACTGCTTTTCCTGATATATATTATTGGCCCTGAAATTCCACCCTTCCCCGATCGGTACAGAGTGTATACGGACCCAGGAAGCATCGGATAAACTGGGCTTTGGCGTACAATCGCATGTGCTGAAAACCGGCTTTTCCGACCTGTCAAGTTTCTGGCTTGACAGACTGCATGCCCCTTGTGAGGGGGGCATTCCCACGGCAGAGATTGGGCTATTTGCCCATCACTTGCCCAGCGAATATCCTTAAAACTCTTGTGCCTGATAAAAGCAGGCGCATAGCCTCGTTTTACCAGTGTAAGAGTTTAAAAACATATCAAAAACATATTAAAATAAAATTTAAAAATATATGTTTATATTAAAAATGCTGCCCACTCAGGTAATTTTATTTTAAATCATAATAAAAACTTTTTTAAAAAATCAGCTTTAATTTCTATAATGTATTTATGTGAGTTTTCTTTCATGGTTTATGTTGTGTTTGGGTGTTTGGGGGTGGTCTTGGACTTTCAGAGTTACGAAACTCCTATTACTATGAATGAGAAAATACTTTCCCGTGATTGGGTGTCCAGGCCCACATGACTCCTGCGGACGTCCCAATGTGAACGCGCTCCGTTGCACAATAAGAGGAGGCCTCGAGTCCGGGATCTCTGGCCAACAGGTAAGTGTGCATCTTTTCTCCTATTTTTAGTCGAACGCCCGCGGGAAGAAGGAATCCCGATTTCAGGGCTGATGACGTGGATGTGGGTGTACAGGGCACAATTTCAAAATTTGCAGATGATGACACTTGGAAGTATCGTGAACAGTGAGGAGGATGGTGATAGACGTCATGAAGACATAGACGGGCTGGTGGAATGGGTGCGCACGGGGCAGATGAAATTTATCGCGGAAAAGTGTGACTTTATAAATTTTGGTAGAAAGAATGAGGAGAGGACATATAAACTAAAGGGTACAATCCTAAAGGGGGGGCATGAACAGAGAGACCTGGGGGGTATATGTGCACAAATCGTTGAAGGGGGCAGGGCAGGTTGAGAACGAGGTTAAGTAAGCATATGGGATCCTGGGCTTCATAAATAGAGGCACAGAGCACAAAAGCAGGGAAGTTATGATGAACCTGTATAAAACATGGGTTCAGCCCCAACTGGAGTATTGTGTCCAATTCTGGGCACCACACTGTGGGAAGGATGTGAAGGTCTTAGAGAGGGTGCAGAGAGATTTACGAGAATGGTTCCAGGGATGAGGGACTTCAGTTACGTGGATAGACTGGAGAAGCTGGGGTTGTTCTCCTTGGAGCAGAGAAGGTTGAGAGAAGATTTGATCGAGGCGTTCAAAATCATGAGGGGCCTGGACAGAGGAGATCGAGAGAAACTGTTCCCATTGGTGGAAGGGTCGGGAACCAGAGGACACAGATTTAAGGTGATTGGCAGAAACATAGAAACATAGAAAATAGCTGCAGGAGTAGGCCATTCGGCCCTTCGAGCCTGCACCACCATTCAATAAGATCATGGCAGATCATTCCCTCAGTACCCCTTTCCTGCTTTCTCTCCATACCCCTTGATCCCTTTAGCTGTTAGGGTCATATCTAACTCCCTCTTGAATATATTGAATGAACTGGCATCAACACTCTCTACGGTAGGGAATTCCACACGTTAACAACTCTCTGAGTGAAGAAGTTTCTCCTCATCTCGGTCCTAAATGGCTTACCCCTTATCCTTAGATTGTGACCCCTGGTTCTGGACTTCCAAACGCGACATGAGGAAAAACATTTTTACACAGCGAGTGGTTAGGATCTGGAATGCGCGGCCTGGGAGGGTGGTGGAGGCAGACTCAATCGTGGCGTTCAAACGGGAATTGGATATGGACGTGAAATAAATATATTTTCAGGGCTACGGGGAAAGGGCGGGGGAGGGGGACTGGCTGAGGTGCTCTTGCAGAGAGCCGGCACGGGCTCGATGGGCCGAATGGCCTCCTCCTGTGCTATAACCATTCTATGATTCTCTGATTCATGCTGTACCTGCCCTGGGATTGTTTGATGGCACAGTGTAGACGGAGCTTTACTCTGTATCTAACCCCGTGCTGTACCTGCCCTGGGAGTATTTGATGGGACAGTGTAGAGGGAGCTTTACTCTGTATCTAACCCCCTGTACCTGCCCTAGGAGTGTTTGATGGGACAGTGTAGAGGGAGCTTTACTCTGTATCTAACCCATGCTATACCTGCCCTGGGAGTATTTGATGGGACAGTGTAGAGGGAGCTTTACTCTGTAACTAACCCCCTGTACCTGCCCTGGGAGTGTGTGATGGGACAGTGTAGAGGGAGCTTTACTCTGTATCTAACCCCCTGTACCTGCCCTAGGAGTGTTTGATGGGACAGTGTAGAGGGAGCTTTACTCTGTATCTAACTTTACCACACTTGGCCGGAAGGTAGTTGATTTTGCCCGTGGCTGGCCAGAAGGAAAGTGTTCCATTGCCCAGTGGTAATCGTTAACAAGATATTTTTATATTTATCTGCTTGTCTTTAAGCAGAGCAGTGACTGGGCCAAGATAATCTTGGTATAAAGTTTCAGACCTGTATCAGTGCGGGATCTATGGCATTGTGCTCGAAGCTACTTTGTGCAGCATTTAGCACATTGCTGCAGCATCAATTGATCCGTGTTGACTGAAAGATAAATCTTAATTTCCCATGCATTCCCTGATATACATTCTGTCAGCAGCTGACATTCCTCAGTGCGGGATATACAATTACAGATGGGATTTGTACAGTGTCCCAGCATGCCTCTTGGTGCAGAGTGTTAGAATCTCCTTCGCTGAACAGAAGTGTGAAACTGAGGCAGATTGCAGAGAAAGTTTGTTCTCTCTGATATGAAGCCTTGATCATATTTCTGTTGGGCTGGTATCTGTAACACGGAGACGCTCCAGGCTGAATAAGTAGCAGAGCGGGTCCCGATACGATCACAATTAAATAACAGGATGCAGAGTCACAAACAGCCACACTTTATTCACACACAATGAACGATGTTTCTCTGAGCAGTCCGTCTGCCCCAGGACAGAGACTGTATCACCCCCAGCGTCTCTGCGGCCCTCCTCAGTTACACACACGTCCACTCAACATGCAGCTTCGGAGTTTACACCGAGCGGTGTGGCCTGATTGGTTACAGAGCAGCCGCTCGGCCTGGGCTCAGCGCAGTCGCTAACCTCGTGGCCCTTTCCTCCAGTCCCCAGGACAGAATGCCCATACCATGCGGCTCCTCCAGGGTAAGTTTTATGAAGGACGTCCCATCCATTGTGGGTGGTTCCTGTGGGGGTAACGCTAATCTAACCCCCGCCCCAGCGGGATTGGGATGGCTCTGGCGGATTCTCCACCCCCCCCACCCCCCACCCCGATTTTCCTCACCGTTGAAGTCACCGTGAACCGCGGTTCCGTCTCACCCCAGCCGCCGCTGCACAAGTTTTCAATCAGGACACCTGTCCCACAATATTAACACACGGTGGCCTGAGAATGGTATTTTGGTCCCAATATGAACACAGGCAGACTTATCCATTGGAGTGTTATATCGTCGCGCATCAAACTATTCAATGATTGTGTACGATCAGTGTGCACAGATTGATGTCACGCGTGGAGCAGGTCATAGAATAAAGGCCTGGGACGATGGCTTGTTGGTGATCTTCCTGCGCCAACGTCTAACCCCATTGTACAACATTTCTGGGTCTGCCATTTGAATGGAGGAGGTAGCTCAGTCACAACCACCGGCCAAAGTCCCACTTCCAACAGCGGACGGGGCAATGTTCGGGCTTTCTATTCAATCACAGATTGGTTCCCTGACCCAACCCCTTGACCCAACAAAAACCTATCGATCTCAGCTTTGACATTTTCAACTGACCCCCGGCCTCAACAGCTTTTTGGGGGAGAGAGTTCCCGATTCCCAGCACCCTTTGTGTGAAGAAGTGCTCCCTGACATCACCCTGAACGGCCGGGCTCTAATTTTAAGGTTCTGCCCCTTGTTCTGGACTGCCCCCACCAGAGGGAATAGTTTCTCTCGATCTACTCCATCGACTCCTTTAATCATCATAAACACCTCGATCAGATCACTCATTAATCTTCGATACTCGAGGGAATACCCGCCCAGTCAGTGTAACCTGTCCTCGGGATTTAACCCTTCGATCCCGGGTATTATCCTGGTGAATCTGTGCTGCTCCCACTCCGAGGCCGATGTACGATGCCCAGCGCTGAACGCAGTTACTGCACACGGGGTCTGACCCGAGCTCGGTACAACGGTAACATAACGTTACATTCCCGCCCCCTCGAGATAAAGTCTCAGGGGGAGAAATTGGGGTCATTTGCGGCTGACATTATCGCCCCCCGGTGGGCTCTAACGGCTTTGCGACCAGACGTGGCACCGCTAACAACTCCCGCTAAATCCGTTGGGGGTTTAGTGCGGCGCTACGGTGTTGCGCCACGATCTCCTGCGCCCGGAGATCGTGCCGTCACCGCTGTACGCATCGCCCCCTGAAGCCGCACGGGGCGATGACAGCGACAGTTTCAGGGGTCGTGAACCCATCCGTCCACTCGCGGGGCGAAGGTTAAAGGGGAGGTGGCCGGCTGGTCCTGAAAGGAATGTCACTTTTGGTTCCCGCACCGGAGCCGATTTGTACGCGGGTCTGTGCCGCGATGGCTCAGCCCGGCACTGTGACTGAGAGCCGGGCTGATCGCGCGTCACCCCCCCCCTACCCAGGGGTCCGGGGGGCCCTTTCATTGATGCAGAGTTTGCAGCCTGGACCCTTCCCTTTGATTCAGGGAGAGCCCCTCCGACACGGCCCAGTGCCTGACGCTGCTGACCCCTGACCCCTGCCCCCGACCCCTGCAACCTACCTCCGACCCCTGTGGCCCGCCCCCACTCCCTGTGCCCAACCCCGACCTCTGCCCCCGACCCCTGCAACCTACCTCCGACCCCTGTGGCCCGCCCCCACTCCCTGTGCCCAACCCCGACCCCTGCCCCCGACCCCTGCAACCTACCTCCGACCCCTGTGGCCCGCCCCCACTCCCTGTGCCCCACCCCGACCCCTGCCCCCGACCCCTGCAGCCTGGCCCCGATCCCCTGAACCCCACCCCCATTACGACCCCTGTGCCCCGATCCTGACCCCTGTGCCCCGCCCGCACCCCAATCCCTGTGCCCTGCCCTGACCCCTGTGCCCCGCCCCCTACCCCTGTGCCCTGCCCCCATCCCTGTGCCCCACCCCCTATCCCTGTGCCCTGCCCCCTAACCCTGTGCCCCGCCTGTACTCCTGTGCCCCACCCCCTATCCCTGTGCCCCGCCCCCTATTCTGTGCCCCACCCCCTATCCCTGTGCCCCGCCCCCTATCCCTGTGCCCCACCCCCTATCCCTGTGCCCCACCCCCTATCCCTGTGCCCCGCCCCCTATCCCTGTGCCCCACCCCCTATCCCTGTGCCCCACCCCCTATCCCTGTGTCCCACCCCCTATCATTGTGCTCTGCCCCCATCCCTGTGCCCCACCCCCTATCCCTGAGCCCGGCCCCCTATCCCTGTGCCCCGGCCCGATCCCTGTGCCCCGCTCCCTACCCCTGTGCCCCGCCTGTACCCGTGTGCCCCACCCCCTGCCCCTGTGCTCCGCCCCTGCCCCTGTGCCCCGCCCCCTGCCCCTGTGCCCCGCCCCCTGCCCCTGTGCCCCGCCTGTACCTGTGTGCCCCGCCTGTACCCCTGTGCCCCGCCCCCTGCCCCTGTGCCCCGCCTGTACCCGTGTGCCCCACCCCCTGCCCCTGTGCCCCGCCCCCTGCCCCTGTGCCCCGCCCCCTATTCCTGTGCCCCGCCTGTACCTGTGTGCCCCGCCTGTACCCCTGTGCCCCGCCCCCTGCCCCGGTGCCCGCCTGTACCCCTGTGACCCGCACCCTGCCCCTGTGCCCCACCCCCTGCCCCTGTTCCCCGCCCCCTACCCATGTGCCGCACCCTGCCCCCTCCCCCACCCCAGGAAGGGAGTGGAGCGCTTGATTTATCTCTCCACTTCAGTTTGGGGGCGGTGCCAAAGTTATGGCGCGAGGCGAGGTATCTGCGCCGGGCGGTGTTCCTGCTCCCGAACGGGGCACTCCCCAATTTCCAGGCCAACATTCCATTCCCCTTTTCCATTCTGCCTGTACACGAGCTGTTAGTGATTCCTGTGCCTGGACCCCGACAGTCCTCGGCTGCCCACAGTACCCAGTTACTCGACAGCCCCTCAGGTCCAGGCTCACACGTTCCTTTCCTCCAATGATGGAGGCTGCTTTGCTCACTCTGACCCCTGGCCTGCTAGGGTGCACACCTCATCTCTCGCTCTGTCTCTCGGTTAATCGGCCGCTAGTTACGCTGTGTCCGCTCTCAGTCTGGTGTCACGGTATGCGCGTATGGCTCCACGCGCTTGGTACGATTGGTGTTTTACAGAATGGTTCCCCCCTTGGCTCGATCTCTCTTTCTGTCTGATAACGTTTCTGTGAAGTGCCTTGGGGCACTTTCCTGCATTAAAGGCAATATAGAAATGTAAGTTGTTGTTGTAGAGTGGACAGCTTCTAAATAAAAAGAAACAAGAAAGGACTTACATTTCCATAGCGCCTTTCACAACCTCGGGACGTCCCAAAGCACCTCAGCCAATGAGGTAGTTTATGGAATGTGGTCACTGTTGTAATGTGGGAACATGTGTGCACAGCAAGCTCCCATAAACAGCAATGTGATAATGACCAGATCTTCTGTTTTAGTGATGTTGGTTGAGGGATAAATATTGGCCCCAGGATACTGAGACACCCTGCTCTACTTCGAAAGGTTTTGATCGAGTGGATACAGAGAGAATGTTTCCACTTGTGGGGAAGAGCATAACTAGAGGCCATCAATATAAGATCGTCACCAAGAAATCCAATGGGGAATTCAGGAGAAACTTCTTTACCCAGAGAGCGGTGAGAATGTGGAACTCGCTGCCACAGGGAGGGGTTGAGGCGAATAGTATTTAAGGGGAGGCTGGATAAGTATATGGGGGAGAAGGGAATAGAGGGTTCTGCTGATAGATTTAGATGAGGAAAGACGGGAGGAGGCTCGAGTGGAGCATAAACACCGGCATGGACTGGTTGGGCCCAATGGCCTGTTTCTGTGCAGTATATCCCGTGTGATCCGATGAAACGTGCCATGGGATCTTCTACATCCACTTGAGAGAGCCGGCTGGGCCTCGGTTTAATGTCTTATCTGAAAGATGGTCCTCCCGACAGTGCGGCACTCCGTCAGCCTGTTTCTTGACTGGAGCCTGTGGAGTGGGACTTTGAAGCCTGACCTTGTGACGGAGGGTGAGAACGCTGCCCACTGAGCCCCGGTGGACACAGACCTGTGCTCAATCTCTCACTGGGATGGGAAGACAATGTCATTGTGGAGCCAGCTGATTGTGGGCTACACAGGAGAGGGAGCCGGGGCAGAGAAAGCACGCAGCGGGAACAACGGTCCTGCACATGCCTCAACAATTTCCTTCACGTGTTTTTCTTCCAAAAAGTGACACTTCTGCATTTTTTCTCTGAAATACCTTAAAAAAAACGGAAAGAAAAACACAAACAGGGAGAAAAGGAAATAATGTTTGAAAGGAACCAGACTGCGGCTTTTCCACTGCACAATATACACCCAAAGAGGTTTCCAAAACCCATATGGGCGCGATCCAGAAATATATAAAAGGGCTTTCTATGAGACATCTGGACAGGGGCAGAACAAAAAAACACTTATTACAGGATCATTAATGAAAAAAATGTAATAATTTATTTCTGTTTTTCCTGATTCCACCCACTCCCAGAGTTCCCGGGCTGTATTTATTGAAGCAGAATGGCAGAGATTTATATAATTGCCGAGGACTGGCCAGGGCAGATAATCCAGCTCACACACACTGCCGATGGAACTCCGCTTACCTGCCTCACTGCACAGCAAACAGCGTTCACCTGCACCTCTCAGTCCCCCCCCCTCACCCACCCAGTGCCCCCCATCATTCCCCCCCATCCACCCAGTGCCCCTCAGTCCTCCCCCCCACCCAGTGCCCCTCAGTCCTCCCCCTCACCCAACCAATGCCACCCATCGTTCCCCCCCACCCACCCAGTGCCCCTCAGTCCTTCCCCCCACCCACCCAGTGCCCCTCAGTCCTCCCCCTCACCCAACCAATGCCACCCGTCATTCCCCCACCCACTCAGTGCCCCTCAGTCCTTCCCCCCACCCACCCAGTGCCCCTCAGTCCTCCACCCCACCCAGTGCCCCTCAGTCCTCCCCCCCACCCACCCAGTGCCCCTCAGTCCTTCCCCCCACCCAGTGCCCCTCAGTCCTCCCCCCCACCCAGTGCCCCTCAGTCCTCCCCCTCACCTAACCAATGCCACCCGTCATTCCCCCACCCACTCAGTGCCCCTCAGTCCTTCCCCCCACCCACCCAGTGCCCCTCAGTCCTCCCCCCCACCCAGTGCCCCTCAGTCCTCCCCCCCACCCACCCAGTGCCCCTCAGTCCTTCCCCCCACCCAGTGCCCCTCAGTCCTTCCCCCCACCCACCCAGTGCCCCTCAGTCCTCCCCCTCACCCACCCAGTGCCACCCATCGTTCCCCCCCACCCACCCAGTGCCCCTCAGTCCTCCCCCCCACCCAGTGCCCCTCAGTCCTCCCCCCCACCCACCCAGTACCCCTCAGTCCTCCCCCTCACCCAACCAATGCCACCCATCATTCCCCCACCCACTCAGTGCCCCTCAGTCCTTCCCCCCACCCACCCAGTGCCCCTCAGTCCTCCCCCTCACCCAACCAATGCCACCCATCATTCCCCCACCCACTCAGTGCCCCTCAGTCCTTCCCCCCACCCACCCAGTGCCCCTCAGTCCTCCCCCTCACCCAACCAATGCCACCCATCATTCCCCCACCCACTCAGTGCCCCTCAGTCCTTCCCCCCACCCACCCAGTGCCCCTCAGTCCTCCCCCTCACCCACCCAGTGGTCCCCATCGTTCCCCCCCACCCACCCAGTGCCCCTCAGTCCTCCCCCCCACCCAGTGCCCCTCAGTCCTCCCCCCCACCCAGTGCCCCTCAGTCCTCCCCCCCACCCAGTGCCCCTCAGTCCTCCCCCCCACCCAGTGCCCCTCAGTCCTTCCCCCCACCCACCCAGTGCCCCTCAGTTCTTCCCCCCACCCAGTGCCCCTCAGTCCTCCCCCTCACCCAACCAATGCCACCCATCATTCCCCCACCCACTCAGTGCCCCTCAGTCCTTCCCCCCACCCAGTGCCCCTCAGTCCTCTCCCCCACCCACCCAGTGCCACCCGTCATTCCCCCACCCACTCAGTGCCCCTCAGTCCTTCCCCTCACCCACCCAGTGCCCCTCAGTCCTTCCCCCCACCCACCCAGTGCCCCTCAGTCCTCCCCCCCACCCAGTGCCCCTCAATCCTCCCCCCACCCAGTGCCCCTCAGTCCTCCACTCCACCCAGTGCCCCTCAATCCCCCCACCCACCCAGTGCCCCTCAATCCTCCCCCCACCCAGTGCCCCTCAGTCCTCCCCCCCACCCAGTGCCCCTCAGTCCTCCCCCCCACCCAGTGCCCCTCAGTCCTCCCCCCCCACCCAGTGCCCCTCAGTCCTCCCCCCCACCCAGTGCCCCTCAGTCCTCCCCCCCCCCACTCAGTGTCTCTCAGTCCTCCCCCCCGCCCCAACCCAGTGTCACCTGCCCCCAGCAGGGACCAAGAGAACTGCTTCAGCCTCGCATTCAACTTTATCACATTCAACCAGGGGGCACAGATTTAAAGTAATTGGGGGGAGGTTTAGAGGGGATTTGAGGAGAAATATTTTCCCCCAGAGGGTGGTGGGGGTCTGGAACTCACGGCCTGAAAGGGTGGTAGAGGCAGAAACCCTCACCACATTTAAAAAATACTTGGATGTGCACCCGAAGTGCCGTAACCTACAGGGCTGCAAGTCATACAATCAGAGAAATATACAGCATGGAAGGAGGCCATTCGGCCCATCATGTCCGTGCCGGCCGACAAAGAGCCATCCAGCCTAATCCCACTTTCCAGCTCTTGGTCTGTAGCCCTGTAGGTTACAGCACTTCAGGTGCACATCCAGGTACTGTTTAAATGTGGTGAGGGTTTCTGCCTCTACCACCCTTTCAGGCCGTGAGTTCCAGACCCCCACCACCCTCTGGGTGAAGTAATTTCCCCTCAAATCCCCTCTAAACCATCCGACCAATTACTTTAAATCTATGTCCCCTGGTTGTTGACCCCTCTGCTAAGGGAAGCAGGTCCGTCCTATCCACTCTATCCAGGCTCCTTATAATTTTATACACCTCAATAAAATCTCCCCTCAGCCTCCCCTGTTCCAAAGAAAACAGACCCAGCCGATCCAATCTTTCCTCATCGCTAAAATTCTCCAGTCCAGGCAACATTTTGTGAATCTCCTCTGTACCCTCTCGAGTATAATCACATCCTTCCTGTAATGCGGTGACCAGACCTGCACGCAGTACTCTAGCTGCGGCCTAACCAGTGTTTTATACAGTTCAAACATAACCTCCCTGCTCTTGTATTCTATGCCTCGGCCAATAAAGGCAAGTATTCCTTCTTAACCACCTTATCTCCCTGGCCTGCTACCTTCAGGGATCTGTGGACCTGCACTCCCAGGTCCCTCTGTTCCTCTACACTTCCCAGTGTCCGACCATTTAATGTGTATTCCCTTGCCTTATTAGACCAAGAGCTGGAAAGTGGGATTAGGCCGGATAGTTCTTTGTCAGCCGGCACGGACACAATGGGCCGTAAACTTCTATGATTCTATAAATTGACCAAAAAAGATAGAGATACCCCCTCCACAGTATCAGTCCCCTTCACCCCTCCACCTTTAAGGATTACCCTCCTCTCTGTGTATAGTTTGATTTTTTTTAAATGTTGAAGCACGTTGGAAATGATACAAGATGAGTGTGGCAGACACTGGAGGAGGCAGTACTGGGGTAAATCCCATGGTGTACTCCCAGAGAGAAGCTGTGTTCGATGGGAGTGTGGGTCAGATATTCTCTCTCAGAGAGCAGCATTCACAAACATATTTGCCTCTCCGACAACAATGTAGATTTCTATCCAGCCCTTCACATTCATAAATGAGTTTCTAGAACCTTCTGTAGTTAGGACACCTCACACAACCTGGGGTAACACAAGTATCTTGTAACGCTCTCCTGGCCAGCCCCCCATCCTCCACTCTCCATGAACTTGGCTGCCCCATGTCCTAACTCGCACCGAGTCCCACTCACCCATCACCCCCTGTGCTCACTGCCCCGTGTCCTAACTCACACCCAGTCCCACTCACCCATCACCCCCTGTGCTCACTGCCCCGTGTCCTAACTCACACCGAGTCCCACTCACCCATCACCCCCTGTGCCCTGTGTCCTAACTCACACCGAGTCCCACTCACCCATCACCCCCTGTGCTCACTGCCCCATGTCCTAACTCGCACCAAGTCCCACTCATCCATCACCCCCTGTACTCACTGCCCCGTGTCCTAACTTGCACCAAGTCCCACTCACCCATCACCCTCTGTGCTCACTGCCCCGTGTCCTAACTCGCACCAAGTCCCACTCACTCATCACCCCCTGTGCTCGCTGACCCCGTGTCCTAACTCACACCGAGTCCCGCTCACCCATCACCCCCTGTGCTCACTGCCCCGTGTCCTAACTCGCACCAAGTCCCTCTCACTCATCACCCCCTGTGCTCGCTGACCCCGTGTCCTAACTCACACCGAGTCCCGCTCACCTATCACCCCCTGTGCCCCGTGTCCTAACTCACACCGAGTCCCACTCACCCATCACCCCCTGTGCTCACTGACCCGTGTTCTAACTCACACCGAGTCCCACTCACCCATCACCCCCTGTGCTCACTGCCCCGTGTCCTAACTCGCACCAAGTCCCACTCATCCATCACCCCCTGTACTCATTGCCCCGTGTCCTAACTCACACCAAGTCCCACTCACCCATCACCCCCTGTGCTCACTGTCCCGTGTCCTAACTTGCACCAAGTCCCACTCACTCATCACCCCCTGTGCTCGCTGACCCCGTGTCCTAAATTGCACCCAGTCCCATTCCCCCATCACCCTCTGTGCCCTGTGTCCGAAGTCGCTCCAAGTCCCGCTCACCCTTCACCCCATGTGCTCACTGCCCGTGTCCTAACTCACACCGAGTCCCGCTCACCCATCACCCCCTGTGCTCGCTGACCTACATAGGGACCTGGTTAAGCAAGCCTCGATTTCAAAATTTTCATCTTTGTTTACAAATCCCTACATGACTTCGCCCCTCCCAATCCCTGTAATCCCCTCCAGCCCCACAACCCTCCGAGATGTCTGCGCTCCTCCAATTCTGGCCGCTTGCGTATCCCTGATTATAATCGCTCCACCATCGGTGGCCGTGCCTGGGCCCCAAGCTCTGGAACTCCCTCTCTAAACCTCTCCGCCTCTCTCTCCTCCTTTAAGACGCTGCTTAAAACCTACCTCTTTGACAAAGTTTTTAGTCACCTGCCCTAATATCTCCTTATACGGCTCGGTGTCAAATTTTGTTTGATAATTGCTCCTGTGAAGCACCTTGGGATGTTTTACTACGTTAAAGGTGCTATATAAATACAGGTGGTTGTTGTTGTATGCTGGGTTATCACAGGTATTCCGGGATATTGCCGATCTCCCGGGAATGAGCTGTTGTGTATTTTCTGCTCAGTGACGACTGTATGCTCAGTGAATCGAGAATCTTGTTTAACATTATAGCCTTTGTACAGGATTCTGTAAACTAGAAGTACAGAGGGGAGATTTGCAATTCCTCGTCTCGCACCATTGAATAATTCACTAACTCTCAGCAGAAACTGCAATAAACAATTGCTCCACTAAAACAAATATATTTAACGTGGGGAAATGATTCAGTCTCTGTGCGTTAGTGAGCCTTGGACCACGCGCTACGGGGCAGTACAGGGGAAGCTTGGCGAGTCCCACACACTGAGTGTGAGAAATAACCCCACCCAGATTCCGTGCTTCACTGTTCTGCTTGGTTCCGGGCCTCTGCACATTGGGCTGTGGTTTGGACCAATCGAACGGTATCCTCAGCACTGCCTGCACAGGGCCGAGCTGTGTCTTGTGCTGATAACCCGTGCTTAACCTTCTGACCGATTGCAGCACCATTCCGCTCCAAAGCCACAGGTTTGGTTTCTTTTCCAATCATCTTCCCTTTCTTCGGAATGTTACAATAAAGTTGCATAAACTCGGCCTGTGTTCTCTTGGGTTTAGGAGATTGAAGGGTTGCAGCAAATTACATCGCGTGTTCGGTGCAGGAACAGGCCATTGGGCCCACTGCTCCGTGCCGGGATTTATTCTCCACACCAGCCCCCTCCCACCCCTCTCCATCTCACCCCATCACCATCTCCTTCTATTCCCTTCTCCCCCATGTGTTTATCCAGCTTCCCCTTAAATACATCGATACTATTCACCTCAACCCTTCCCTGTGACAGCGAGTTCCACATTCTCAGCACTCCCTGAATTCTTGACGTGATCTGATCAAGGTGCTTAAAATGCTTAAAGGATTCGCTGAGACAAATACAGAGAAACATTTATTGGGAAATAGAAATATAGAAACATAGAAAATAGGTGCAGGAGTAGGCCATTCGGCCCTTCGAGCCTGCACCACCATTCAATGAGTTCATGGCTGAACATACAACTTCAGTACCCCATTCCTGCTTTCTCGCCATACCCCTTGATCCCCCGAGTAGTAAGGACTTCATCTAACTCCTTTTTGAATATATGATAATCTTAAACTTAGAGCCCGGCCATTCAGGGTGATGTCAAGGAGCACTTCCTCACACAAAGGGCAGTGGGAATCTGGAACGCTCTCCCCCCAAGGCTTTGGATCCTGGGGGTCAGCTGGAACAGTTTTGTTGGGTCAGGGTATCGAGGAATGTGGGCCAAAGGAGAGTAACTCGAGTTGAGATACGGATCAGCCATGATTTGATGGCTTTGCGGAACAGACTCAAGGGGCTGAATAGCCTCCTCTTGCTCCGATGTTACCTCAGCCAATGAAGCGTCCTTCACTTGTGAGACCTGTCTGTAAATGTCATCAGACTGTTCGACCTTAGCGTTACTGTAGCTGCTCCTGATTCAATATCCAACCAATCTCAGGGCAGTTGGTCACTGGACTGCACAGCCCCCCTGACATAGCTCTCACACTGCCCACCCAACAAGATTAGCTAACTGAGCGCAGAGCTGGAATGAAAGCTGGCCCTGCCCTGGTCAATGCCGAGCGGTTAGCAGTGTCCCAGGAGGGGGATTGGTCAGGCAGGGCACTGCCCCAACGAAAGAACTTGCATTAACTGAGCTCCTCATCACACCCTCAGCACACCCCGAGGTCCTCAACAACCAATGATTAACCCTGAAGTTACAGAGTGGAAACGACAGCCAATTTGCACACAGCATGATACCATAGATTGACAAAGTCATCTGTTTTTTGTCTGATGATGCTACCTTGGGATGTTTTACCACGTTAAAGGCGCTTTATAAATGCCAGTCTTTGTTGTGCCTGGAGGTGTTGGTTGGAGAAGGAATGTTGACTAGGACACAGGAGAACAAAAGTAAAATACTGCGGATGCTGGAATCTGAAATAAAAACAGAAAATGCTGGAAATCTCAGCGGGTCGGGCAGCATCTGCAGAGAGAGAATTCCCCTCCTCCCTCCCCCCCGCTCCCCCCCTTTCTCTCTTTCCCACGGCAGCTGGTGATAATTCCACCGTTCACACCCTATCTAGACCCATCTTTAGTTTCCTAACTTGTCCCATTGCCATCCCATTTCAGCCCATCATTCCTTGCGTCTCTCTAATCTTTCCTGCTTTCCACACTATCATAGACCTTCCCTTGAGCTGTATCCTCCCCTCCCACTTTCCCTGCCCCTGCACTTCCTCAACAATCGGTTACATCTCAAACTTTTCCAGTTCTGACGAAGGGTCACCGGCCTGAAACATTAGCTCTGTCCCTCTCTCCTCAGATGCTGCCTGACCCGCTGAGTGTTTCCACCATTTTCTGGTTTTTACACCACGAGAACTCCTCTGCTCTTCTTCAAATAGTTCCACGGGATCTTTAGCACCCGCTTGCAAAGGCAGGCGGGACTTGGGTTCCCGGCCGTATCCGGAAACCACCAGTGCGGTCGGCCCAGTGTCGGCCTGGATTATTTGCTCAAAGTGCTGGAGTGGGACTGGAAGCCACAATGTGGCGGCGAGGCGAGGTGAGGCGAGGTGAGGCGAGGTGAGGCGAGGTGAGGTGAGGTGAGGTGAGGCGAGGTGAGGCGAGGCGAGGCGAGACGATGCGAGGCGAGGTGAGGCGAGGCGAGACGATGCGAGGTGAGGCGAGGCGAGGCGAGACGAGGCGAGGCGAGGTGAGGTGAGGCGAGGCGAGACGAGGCGAGGCGAGGCGAGGTGAGGCGAGGCGAGACGATGCGAGGCGAGGCGAGGTGAGGCGAGGCGAGGCGAGGTGAGGCGAGGCGAGGCGAGGCGAGGCGAGGCGAGGTGAGGCGAGGCGAGGCGATGCGAGGCGAGGCGAGGTGAGGCGAGGCGAGACGAGGCGAGGCGAGGCGAGACGAGGCGAGGTGAGGCGAGGTGAGGCGAGGCGAGGCGAGGTGAGGCGAGGCGAGGTGAGGCGAGGCGAGACGAGGCGAGGCGAGGCGAGACGAGGCGAGGTGAGGCGAGGCGAGACGAGGTGAGGCGAGGCGAGGCGAGGCGAGGCGAGACGATGCGAGGCGAGGCGAGATGAGGCGAGGCGAGACGAGGCGAGGCGAGGCGAGGCGAGGCGAGGCGAGGCGAGGTGAGGCGAGGCGAGACGAGACGATGCGAGGCGAGGCGAGGCGAGGCGAGGCGAGGCGAGGCGAGGCGAGACGATGCGAGGCGAGGCGAGGCGAGGCGAGGCGAGGCGAGGCGAGGCGAGGCGAGGCGAGGCGAGTTGAGGCGAGGCGAGACGAGGCGAGAGCGCTGCCCACTGTCCCACGACTGACACTTGAGAGGGAGCGGGGACTGAGCAGTGCTTAAGGTACAGTGCGATGCGGGGAGAGCTAAGGCCATTTGCAGGTGGCCTGAGATGCCTTTTGGCTGGAGAATGACCTCAGCAGGAAGGGAGGGAGCAGCCAAACAAGGAAAATATTTTTCTTTCCTGAAAACTGGCAGGTAAGATTAAAACAATTGGAAGATTTTCAATGAATTTGAAAAGTCAATGCTGGAAAAGTCACACTGGTTTCTGGAAGTGAATACGAGCACGAGTTTGATCTTTCCAAGGCCACGTTCAGTCACCCGCTCACACACAGCAATCCCAGAGTAATCTGGGAGCAGAGAAAGTGTTGCCAGTGTGCAGGGAGGTTCCTACAATCACACAGCCTAATTGGAATCAGGAACTGTGAGCGTGTCATGGAGACTCTCCACCACACGTCTGTTACAGCACTTGGCTACATCCTTGGCCAAAACAAACAGTGAGGTGCCCAAACCACACCAACAAATGCTCACACAGCATACCTTCCCAATCCTTGGCAATGCTCAGCATGCACTGGAGTTCTCATTAACCCCTGGCTCGCGTCAAGTCCGCATTGGCCACAGCAGTATATGTGAGAGGACAATCGTTCCCCAGCCACGCACAATGGGAAACCCTGTTTGTGACGATATCATGGGAGACAGAAAAACTAAATCTCCCCAATCTACTCCTGCAACTTAGCATGTGGCTCAGTGTATTACAGCCTTTAGCTCGGAGTTAGCAGGTCGTGGGTTCAAGCCCCAATCCAGAGACTTCAGCACAAAAATCCAGACTAACACTCCCAGGGAGTGAGGGAGTGCTGCACTGTCGGAGGGGCAGTACTGAGGGAGTGCCGCACTGTCAGAGGGGCAGTACTGAGGGAGTGCCGCACCGTCGGAGGGGCAGTACTGAGGGAGTGCCGCACTGTCAGAGG
The DNA here is from genome assembly GCF_044704955.1 of Pristiophorus japonicus. Taxonomy (NCBI): domain Eukaryota; kingdom Metazoa; phylum Chordata; class Chondrichthyes; family Pristiophoridae; genus Pristiophorus; species Pristiophorus japonicus. The sequence continues at coordinate 130,036,595 of NC_091993.1, forward strand.
GGCAGTACTGAGGGAGTGCCGCACTGTCGGAGGGGCAGTGCTGAGGGAGTGCCGCACTGTCAGAGGGACAGTACTTAGGGAGTGCCGCACTGACGGAGGGGCAGTGCTGAGGGAGTGCCGCACTGTCGGAGGGGCAGTACTGAGGGAGTGCCGCACTGTCGGAGGGGCAGTGCTGAGGGAGTGCTGCACTGTCGGAGGGGCAGTACTGAGGGAGTGCCGCACTGTCAGAGGGGCAGTACTGAGGGAGCGACGCACTGTCGGAGGGGCAGTGCTGAGGGAGTGCTGCACTGTCGGAGGGGCAGTACTGAGGGAGTGCCACACTGTCAGAGGGGCAGTACTGAGGGAGCGCCGCACTGTCCAAGTTGCCGTCTTTCGGATGAGATTTTAAACCGAGGCCCCGTCTGCTCTCTCAGGTGGATGTAAGAGATCCCATGACACTATTTTGAGGAGGAGCAGGGGAGTTATCCCCGGTGTCCTGGGGCCAATATTTATCCCTCAACCAACAGAACAAAACCAGATTATCTGGTCATTATCACATCGCTGTGTGTGGGAGCTTGCTGTGCACAAATTGGCTGCTGCAGTTCCCACATTACAACAGTGACTGCACTCCAAATTTACTTCATTGGCTGTAAAGCGCTTTGGGACGTCCGGTGGTCATGAAAGGTGCTATATAAATGCAAGTCTTTCTTTCGTGAAACAGGAGTACGGATAACACTCGCCCCTCCTCCCGTCTCCCCCCCCATCCCCCTTCGCCCCTCCCCCCATTACCCCACACCTCCCCATTGCTCCTCCCCCCCATCGCCGCTCCCCCAATGCCCCTCCCCCTTCACCCTACCCCCCCGTCGCCCCTCACTCCCTTGCCCATCATTCCCTCACCCCTCACTCCCTCGTCCCTCACTCCCTCACTTCCTCATCCCTCACTACCTCACCCTCACTCCCTCTCCCATCACTCCCTGACCCCTCTTTCCCTCACCCTCACTCCCTTGCCTCTCACTCCCTCACTCCTCACTCCCTCGCCATCACTCCCTCATCCCTCTCTCCCTCATCCCTCACTCCCTCACCTCTCACTCTCTCTCCCCTCACTCATTCTCCCATCACTCCCTCACTGCCTCGCCCCTCACTCCCTCACTCCCTCACCCCTCACTCCCTCGCCCCTCACACCCTCGCCCATCACTCCCTTGCCCTTTGATTCCTCACCCCCTCACTCCTTCAACCTTCTCTCCCTCACCCACCCCTCACTTCCTCACCCCTCACTCCCTCGCCCCTCACTCCCTCGGCCCTCAGTCATCACTCCTGTTCTCTCCACCTTTATGGCCATCCTATTCCCAATACAACAAACAGAAATTCTTGGCCTTGTTAACAGATCGCTCCATGGCCATTCGCTGCGCTCCCTCTGCTGTTCCATCCAGGTCTATGTCTGAGCATGTGGTCTTCTCACCCTGGGCCTCTGTGCTTGTCTATGGCAGACCAGCTCTCCGTGGCTGCTCCTGTCCAGCCTGCAGAGATTCACGGTTGGCGATGTGCAGGGGCAAAGCGGGATGCTCCAATGACCAAAATGTTGATTCATTGTGGGTGGAGATTAGAGATAGTAAGGGGAAAAAGTCACTGGTGGGCGTAGTTTATAGGCCCCCAAATAATAACTTCACGGTGGGGCGGGCAACAGTCAAGGGAATAATGGAGGCATGTGAAAAAGGAACGGCAGTAATCATGGGGGATTTTAACCTCCATATCGATTGGTCAAATCAAATCGCACGGGGTAGCCTGGAGGAGGAATTCATAGAATGCATCCGGGATTGTTTCTTGGAACAATATGTTACAGAACCTACAAGGGAGCAAGCTATCTTAGATCTGATCCTGTATAATGAGACAGGAATAATAAACGATCTCCTAGTAAAAGATCCTCTCGGAATGACTGATCACAGTATGGTTGAATTTGTAATACAGATTGAGGGTGAGGAAGTAGTGTCTCAAACGAGCGTACTATGCTTAAACAAAGGGGACTACAGTGGGATGAGGGCAGAGTTGGCTAAAGTAGACTGGAAACACAGATTAAACGGTGGCACAATTGAGGAACAGTGGAGGACTTTTAAGGAGCTCTTTCATAGTGCTCAACAAAAATATATTCCAGAGAAAAAGAAGGGCGGTAAGAGAAGGGATAACCAGCCGTGGATAACCAAGGAAATAAAGGAGAGTATCAAATTAAAAACCAATGCGTATAAGGTGGCCAAGGTTAGTGGGAAACTAGAAGATTGGGAAAATTTTAAACGACAGCAAAGAATGACTAAGAAAGCAATAAAGAAAGGAAAGATACATTACGAAAGTAAACTTGCGCAAAACATAAAAACAGATAGTAAAAGCTTTTACCGATATATAAAACAGAAAAGAGTGATTAAGTAAATGTTGGTCCCTTAGAAGATGAGAAGGGGAATTTAATAATGGGAAATGTGGAAATGGCTGAGACCTTAAACAATTATTTTGCTTCGGTCTTCACAGTGGAAGACACAAAAACCATGCCAAAAATTGCTGGTCACGGGAATGTGGGAAGGGATGACCTTGAGACAATCACTATCACTAGGGGGGTAGTGCTGGACAGGCTAATGGGACTCAAGGTAGACAAGTCCTCTGGTCCAGATGAAATGCATCCCAGGGTATTAAAAGAGATGGCGGAAGTTATAGCAGATGCATTCGTTATAATCTACCAAAATTCTCTGGACTCTGGGGAGGTACCAGCGGATTGGAGAGCAGCTAATGTAATCCCTCTGTTTAAAAAAGGGGGCAGACAAAAGGCAGGTAACTGTAGGCCGGTTAGTTTAACATCTGTAGTGGGGAAAATGCTTGAAACTATCATTAAGGAAGAAATAGCGGGACATCTAGATAGGAATAGTGCAATCAAGCAGACGCAACATGGATTCATGAAGGGTAAATCATGTTTCATTAATTTACTAGAATTCTTTGAGGATATAACGAGCATGGTGAATAGAGGTGTACCGATAGATGTGGTGTATTTAGATTTCCAAAAAGCATTCGATAAGGTGCCACACAAAAGGTTACTGCAGAAGATAAAGGAACGCGGAGTCAGAGGAAATGTATTAGCATGGATAGAGAATTGGCTGGCTAACAGAAAGCAGAGAGTCGGGATAAATGGGTCCTTTTTGGGTTGGAAATCGGTGGTTAGTGGTGTGCCACAGGGATCGGTGCTGGGACCACAACTGTTTACAATATACATAGATGACCTGGAAGAGGGGACAGAGTGTAGTGTAACAAAATTTGCAGATGACACAAAGATTAGTGGGAAAGCGGATTGTGTAGAGGACACAGAGAGGCTGCAAAGAGATTTAGATAGGTTAAGCGAATGGGCTAAGGTTTGGCAGATGGAATACAATGTCAGAAAATGTGAGGTCATCCACCTTGGGAAAAAAACAGTAAAAAGGAATATTATTTGAATGGGGAGAAATTACAACATGCTGCGGTGCAGAGGGACCTGGGGGTCCTTGTGCATGAATCCCAAAAAGTTAGTTTGCAGGTGCAGCAGGTAATCAGGAAGGCGAATGGAATGTTGGCCTTCATTGTGAGAGGGATGGAATACAAAAGCAGGGAGGTCCTGCTGCAACTGTATAGGGTATTGGTAAGGCCGCACCAGGAGTACTGCGTGCAGTTTTGGTCACCTTACTTAAGGATGGATATACTAGCTTTGGAGGTTGTACAGAGACGATTCACTCGGCTGATTCCGGAGATGAGGGGGTTGCCTTATGATGATAGATTGAGTAGACTGGGTCTTTACTCGTTGGAGTTCCGAAGGATGAGGGGTGATCTTATAGAAACATTTAAAATAATGAAAGGGATAGACAAGATAGAGGCAGAGAAGTTGTTTCCACTGGTCGGGGAGACGAGAACTAGGGGGCACAGCCTCAAAATACGGGGGAGCCAATTTAAAACCGAGTTGAGAAGGAATTTCTTCTCCCAGAGGGTTGTGAATCTGTGGAATTCTCTGCCCAAGGAAACAGTTGAGGCTAGCTCATTGAATGTATTCAAATCACAGATAGATAGATTTTTAACCAATAAGGGAATTAAGGGTTACTGGGAGCAGGCGGGTAAGTGGAGCTGAGTCCACGGCCAGATCAGCCATGATCTTGTTGAATGGCGGAGCAGGCTCGAGGGGCTAGATGGCCTACTCCTGTTCCTAATTCTTATGTTCTTATGTTCTTATGATCTTATGACTCCACGGGAAGCAAGTGCGGAAACGGC